>NC_058403.1:82027402-82139684 GCF_002201575.2 Neomonachus schauinslandi | reverse complement strand
ATTTATTTATTTATTTATTTATTTATTTATTTATTTATTTATTTATTTGAGAGAGAGAGTGGGTGGGGGGGGGCAGAGGGAGGAGAAGAAGCAGACTTCCCGCTGAGCAGGGAGCCAGAGTGGGGCTTGATCCCAGGACCCTGAGATCATGACCTGAGCCAAAGGCAGATGCTTAACTGACTGAGCCACCCAGGTGCCCTGCATAATCTCTTTAAACAATAATTTCACTTTAAGAACTAAACCTTATAGAAATATTTTCATGTGGATACAAATATAAACATTAATATAATAAATTAATATTAAATGTCCATTAATAGAATGGTTAAATAAATGATCAACTATCAATAGTATGGAATATAATTCTTTTTAAAACAAGTTTTGTTTTATTTTACTATATAAACATCTTTTTTTTAAAGATTCATTCATTTATTTTAGAGAGAAAGAGCATGCACACGAGTGAGGGGAGGGGCAGAGGGAGAGACAGAAGAATCTCAAGCAGGCCCTGTGCTGAGTGGGGAGCCCGACATGGGGCCCAATCCCATGACCCTGAGATCATGACCTGAGCCAAAACCAGGAGTTGAATGCTCAACTGACTGTGCCACCCTGGTGATCTTATAAATATCTTATTAATTTTTTTGTTTTTACAGGCATTGCATAACTGAATTGGTTTTGTCCCCAAGTTGGATTTGTTTAACAGATGATATATATATATATGTGGGATTGAATTTTATTTATTTGACAGATGTAAGTCACTCAGAGGAGCTTATTTTGATTTATCGGGTACATAATAATATGCCTTTCAAAAGAAAAACATGTTCATATATATTTGCTTGACAGGTTGAAGTGCTGCAGAACTAGCACTTTGTTCTTTCAGAGAGATATTTTTTAGATATTATTAGATTTTATATATATATACATATATATATAATTTTCTGAATGTGTTTCTGGCCTAATCATCCAAGTAAATCCAAAAAAGTTATTCTAGGTTCTTGAATAACTATTACTCGTTTTATAAGTTTTCATTAAAGTAAAACATAAATATCACCTACACTCTGCATATTTCATCTATAAACCAGTAATTGGAGTATAGATATATGCAAATTATTTACATTCATGTACTCACACCTACTCTTGAAAAGCCAAACAATAGACAGGACATGAGAGTGGAATTTCCTTTTTGATTATGAGGCTCCTATTACCCTTTATTTCCCATATTAGTCTTTTACAGTGCATCTCAAGCAGGGAATCTTGTAAATTTTGCTTTCCTTGGTTTATATTACCACCAGATTTTGCATTTTAATGGGCCTTAAGATTTTCAGTTATGGGGCTGTTTCCACCAGGAAGGGTCAAGGGGACTTTTGAAATGAAATGCCTCAGGGAAGTGGTGGTGAACATCCGTGGAATATGACTGCAATGGAAAATACCCCTTGAGATAGAAAGTCAACCTGCCTTCTTCAGGCTCTGCTGGGATTTAGTTTCAAACTGCTTCCCCCGATGCCTTGCTTCCCCAGAATGTGGGAAGCAGCTGGCCCTGGGGAATATGGAGCAAGACCTAGTGGTTTAGGCCAGCATCAGGGAGAAAGCAATCATGCAAAGATATGAGGAAGAGTATTCTAGGCAGAGGGAGCAATAAGTGCAAGGACTCTGCTGTAGGAATTTGAGGGAATAGAGGAAAGTGTGAAATGATATCAGAAAGTGACAATGGGTTGGATCATGTGGAGCCAGTGGGCCATGTGAAGTTTAGATATTATTCTAAGCACAGTAAACACCACAGGAGTTTTCAAACTGGGAAGTGATACAATCCTGAATTTTGTTTTTGGAAGAGCACTCCACCTGCTCTATTAAAAATAGACTCAGAATCAGGGAGGATTAGTTAAAGGGTATTACCATAGTTTAGTGGAGAAATGATGGTGGCTTGAAGCTGGAAAAAAAGTTAACATGCTGGAAATATGTTTTGAATACAGGAATCTCCAGGACTCACTGATGGATTGGATGTGGAGGTAAGGAAAAAAGAATAATCAAGGATGATTCCTAGGTTTTTAGCCTTAGCAACTGGATGCAGCTATTTAACTTAAAGGAAGGAAAGAGCAAGACAGGTTTCAGGAAAGAAATCCCAAATTCCTTCCAAGCACTGTTAAGTTAAAGATGCCTTTTATACCCCAAATTTCTGATTAGGCATGTGGCTATGAGCCTAGAGCTCAGGAGAAAGGTCAAGACCAGGAGATACTACATGGGGAGACCTCAGCCGGTACAGGTAGGATTTGAAACCATGGAGCCAAGTGAGAGGAGCACCTGAATGGAGGAGGGAAGGAAAGAAAGAGGCAGGAAAAGAAATGAGGCCCAGCACTGGTCTCTGGTCTCCCCAACTCCTAGGGGCCAGGAAGAGGGGGCAAAGAAACAGCTAGGGAGAGAGGAGGAAAATGAAGTGATTTTGGTGCTAAGGAAGCTAAGAAGGGACTATAGCAAGGACAGCCAGTCAGGGATCCACAAGAGCCATCTGGGCAGAATCATCACCTTGTATCTTGGGCCACTGCAAGAGCCTCCCTAAAGGGAGACCACACATCTGAATGTCCTGAATGTGGTTAAGGAGGCAGATGTATGGAGCTCAGGACTTGCCCTGAGAGAAGCAATTCCTGGGTCTCTCTGGCAGCAGAGAAGAGTTAGTGGAAAACAGAAACCCAGAGGTTTGCAACAAAACATCCAGATAATTCAGTTCTGACAACAGAACTTTAATAGAATTGCTGCATGAGCAAGTTGGAGAGGATTGCTTACATGCATTCAGCCTCTGTTGGCTTCAGCTTAGGAACTGGGCTAGGCCCACATTTCCCCATTAGTAGTAGAGATTGGGGGGCAGAGGTACCAACAACAGCTAATCTGAATGACAAAAATTAGGGCCAACAGTAACAGGAGAAATGAGATAGGGGATGACAAAGGGGAGCTAGAAGGTCCACGCCCTGGCCAAGAGAAACCAGGGGTTTTGCAGGATGTAAAGAGAGTAGATGGGTGGGCAAGCGCCAGGTAGTGCTCAGGATAAAGGACAGTCTGATACTGGTAACCACCCAGTTGTCTTTACTTAGAGTACTGGGCTGGCCCAAGAAGGGAAAGGAAGCCTGCAATGACAGTGGGGACAGAAGGTACTACAATGGCAGAGGTAAAACCCATAGCATGGTGCCAGCCACGTGGCGGGGCTGCAGTTCATGATAGCACATTCCTTAGCATTGTTTTAACCAGAGCGAGGTCCCACTCTGTACGGGGTAATCATAGATCTTCACACTGACTGGTTTCCACATTCAAAGCCTACAAGGGAATGGCCTGCCTGGGACTTCGACCCCCAAATTACTGTCTGTAGAAAAAAAACTTTGAAATGGCATTACAAACTGAAATTTTCAAATTTCATATTTCTGCTGGGTTTTTCTGTACTGAGAATACAACTATATAGTATGTCCATGCTCTCTTCAAAAGTCAGGATGCTCTTCCTCTGTGTATACCTTCAACTCTGAGTCCAACACCTAACAATGTTGCTAGGGAAGAAGATTAAATCAAAAAGCACGGGTGAGCCTCTGGGATTATCCCTGGATTGCATTCATGCAGGCTCTATTTCCTCCCATTAATATTGGTAACTGAGAGACGCCTGCTCAATATGCTGTGTTTATGTTATAAAAGCCCTCCAATGGGCCAAGGAAAGAAACCCAGAACTTGGTTGTGGAATTTAATACAGTTTTTAGTTCCCTTAGTGAGAACCCCAGCTGCACATGTGTATTTTAAAACACTTAACCAAGTGAGCCACTGAGCTTTTCTTTGCCCGGCCTCAAAAGGCCTCCCCTCTCCTCTCAAAGACTCATCTTCTCTGCTTAATACAGATGATGTCAATGTTTAATCAAAAAAAGCAGATTTCTAAGTTCCTCCAAGGACTAGCAAAACCCAGTTAATGTTGAGAATCTTTCCGGAAACAAACTTCTTCGTGGCAGAATTTTCAGCCTGACATGTTGCCCAGAATTATATTCCATCACGTGCTCAAGCCTTGAACTTGCTGAAGAACTGGCTTCTCTCCTCTCCTTGTGGCTATCAAAACTCCAAGGCCACCTAGTTCAATGTATTAACTCATTGGTCAAGCCAAGCCAAGCCAAGCAAGCAATGGTCAAACCCAAGTGAGCTGCATGTTAGGAGGTAGATGCTGATGGAGTCAAAGACCACACCTCTGAATGTCCATATTTGCCCAGAAAAATGTCTGTGGATGCCTCACTCACCAGAGAGAAGTGCAAAGGACATGGAAGGAACCAAAGGGCGTATACAATGGAGAGCTGTACTGCACCTACCTAGCAAATGCACATTATCTTTGTAAGGGAGCAATTTCAGAAAGTTTCAAAGCTAGCATTTAGCCTTTTTTCTAAAGCCTGCCGATGGTGAGCAGGGTTGCAGGAAATCCTAAAACAGCCACTGTTTCCTTTATATTGGCATTAACAGGCAACATGAAGGGTTTAAGAAAAACTTTGTTGGAAAATTTCCACTTTGAACAGCAAGGGATTAGGTGTCTATTCCAATTTCTCTCTCACTCCCTCCCTTTCTGAGAGGGGAGTTCACTCTTAAGTTGAAAAGCAAACAGCCACAAAAGCATTTCCAGGTACAAAGCCACTGGGTATATTCCGGCCTTTAGGTAGTCTCGCAGGTTTCTGACCACAGCCGGTTTTATGTTCCGAGCATCAATCCACACTCAGGATTGTTACCGTACACCTGTATGTCATTCAGAGGTTCACCCAGCTCAAGCAAATTATATTTTAAAACTGCACTGATAAAAAAAAAAAAAAAGTTCAGGGAAAGGGATTTCCTAGCTCTCAAATAAAAATGTGCAGTGGAGCGCTTACTAAGTAAACAGAAAACATGGGCAGCTGAGAAATCAATTTAGCTGAACAAACAATGTTCCATGTAATGAACTACTAATTATCCTTTTATGCCATGTCAGTCTGAGTGATTACAGAGCTGTGCAGTTTAATTTGACGTTTGAGCATTGCCTTGCTCCATTAGCTTCATATAAAGCTACAACACATTCAAAAAAAGGAGGGGGGGTTCTGTATTTATCTGGAACTCAGTAAGCACCTGTATTAATAATAAGGAGAGCATCTCAGAATCTTTTTAAAACTATGTTCTTAGCATTAAGATAAATAAAACATTGAGAACCTAAGGGAGAGACATCAAATGGGTTGCCTTATGGTCAGTGGGTGAAACACCTCGCAGCGGTGACATGGGCTTGCAGTGACTCCAGCTACTGAAAATGCCACCACCCTCATGCTGCCGCCTACCTTGTTCTCCAGCCCCAGGCACCGATCAGCTGCAGGATTGCATCGCTGGACCAGCATGGGGCCGCAGATTGGGGGTGGAATGAGGGAGGCTCACTTTCAAACTAGACTCATTAAATTGTATGAATCTTAAAAATCAAAAATCAAAAAAAGACCCTGTGTTGTAGTGAGAACATGATTGAGGAGGACCATGAGTTAGAACCCATGACTGCACCTGCTCTGCATATTGTATCACATAGTGAGAGAAATGGCTGAGGGAAGAAATGGTGCGCTGGACATTTTTTTTAATTCCATCCAATTGAACAAATTCATGTTGAGTTTCTACCGTGCACTTGTGCTAAGTGTTGTTGTAGATGGAGACAGAAAGAAAGATACAGTGCATGTCCTTCAAGGATTGGGCAGCCTTTAATACTCAAGCTGTCTTCTGTTTCTTCAACCTGCTGAGCAAGAAGAACTGACATGGAATCTCTTGGGAACCTTAAAAAAAAAAAAACTGACATCTGGATCCCATCCCCAGAGATTTCTAATTTGATTGGACTCTGATGCGATGGAAGAGTCATGGTTTCTAAAGCTCCTCGGGTGAATCTAATGGGAAGCCACTGTTGTAATCTACTGCTATGTTGACTAGTTTTTATCTTCAAATCATGCCATTTACTCAGTCCACAAATACTTATTGAGTACTTGGAGGCATTTACATGGGGGGGAAGAGATGCACCGGTGATACAATGATCCCCAAGAGAGGGAAAAATCACCCCGTTTTCAGAAAACATTACAGCTAGAATTGTGCAGCACCTCACAAAGAGGGATCTCAATTAGTGCGCACATTGACCTTGAGGTGAGGCATCCCTGTCCCTATTTCACAGATGGGGAAATGAGCCCTCAGACTAAGTGGTTCACTCAAGACAAAACATTTAAGAAGTGACAAACTGGGATTTAAGAGAATCATAGAATTTTAGAGACAGATGAGATCTCAGTGGTGACGTAATGCAAACCCTTCACTCTTCTGGTGAGTGCCCTGAATTCCAGAGAAATTAAGTGACTTGATCAGCCAGTGGTCAAATGGCTTTTAAAACCCTAAGACTAGAACCAGCTTCCTGATTCCCAGTCCAGTGTCTTTATCTGTGTGATAGATTAGTACTTCCAAATAGTCAGCTCTGATCACTAGACAGCTACAAGCAGGATACTAGGTGAGGAACAGTGTTCCATAACTCACTTGTGTTAGCCTCACACCAGACTGATGACTAAGGACACAAATCCATGGCTTGGCACACAGTTTTCAAGCTAGTTAAGAAAAGTAAGTAGAATAATACTGCCAATTAAATCTACAATAAAGATACTTTGCCAGGATTTTAAACCCCAAATCCCAGGGGTGTAGGTGGGGTCTACTCCTTTTCCATGGCTATGTCTAGGGTCCTTAGGCAAATATGTTCTTTGCTAGCTAAGGAATACAATACAGATATGTATTGCTAGCTAAGTCTGCAGTTCTCAGTCCTGGCCGCACATTAGAATCATCTGCTACACTGTTGAAAAATACCCATGCCTGAGTCACATCCCCAGAATTCTGATTTCATTGGTCTCAAGTGAATCCTGGGCATCAGTATTTTTAGTTTAGTTTAGTTTAAGATTTTATTTATTTACGGGAAAGAGAGAGAGTGAGTGGGGGGGCAGGGAATGGGGAAGGAGCAGAGGCAGAGGGACAAGTGGACTCCACATTGAGCGTGGAGCCCAACATGGGGCTCATCCCCCAACCCCAAGACCATGACCTGAGCCAAAATCAAGAGTCGGCTGCCCAACCAACTGAGTCACCCAGGTGCCCCTGGGCATCAGTATTTTTAAAAGCTCCCCAGTGACTCTGATGTGTTGTGAGGTTACACCACTGACTCCAGGAATAACCCTCAAATACACCAGACCACCCACAATCCTCAGGTGCTCTTCCTCCCCCCGAACAGATGAGAGCAAGGGCAGGTACAGTATCCTCCTCCATGCCTTCTCTCCCCTGGCATCCATCTCTATTTCCATCTCTAGTCTTCTCCATCCATCTCATCCATCTCTGATGTTTCCTCTCTAGCCTTCCAAGACAAAGCAGTTTCTTCCAAGCAAGAGAGTTTCAGGCCTCATTTTAAAACACAGCATGTTTGTTTTTTACACCCTGCAAAATACTCATGTTCCTACTTCTTGAAACTGTAAGGTTATGAAAACAAGGAAGGACTGAGAAACTGTCCCAGACCAGAGGAGATTAAGGAAACATGACAAATAAGTGGAATACAGTATCCTGGATTAGATCCTGGAACAGGAAAAAAAAAAAAAGACGTTAATGGAAAAACTGGCGAAATCCAAACAAAGTCTAGAGTTAATAGTCGTGTATCAGTATTGGTGTCTTATTTTTGACAAATGTGCCATGATATTCTAAGATCATAACATTAGGGAAGACTGAGACTGGTTGAGGGATTTTAAGGGAACTCTCTGTACTACCTTTGCAATTTCACTGTAAATCTAAAACTATATCAAAATTAAAAGCTTATTCACTGTAAATCTAAAACTATATCAAAATTAAAAACAATGATTTTTAGGTGTCCTGAGAGTCTAAGAGATTTCTTACCTCATCTAATTTTAATCATGATACCATTGACCCTCCCCTCTCAAAGCTTCATCTCTTGTTAGCAGAGCAAATTGCCTGTACCTGAAAATTTTGTCCTTAACTATGTTATCCTTAAATATTTCCATAGATCTGGGAGGCAGCCTTGAGTTCTCCCCAGACACTGGAAGTTACCACTAAGAACTCTTTCAGCATTGTATATTAATCATGTGGGAAAGATAGAGAATTGTGGCATTAGAACACAACAAATCTCAACTCTAAAGAATATAGCTTGGCTGCCATGTTCTGAGACATGGAGCCACATGGTTCAGCCAGCATAACAAAGTGTTCCCACTGGGTTGGCAGCACCATTTTTATTGTCATGTTCTTACCACACTCACATGCATATTTTATGATTTTACTGAATGCAATGTGTTCTCTACATAGTACATATGTAGTCTCCAAACACATTAAAAACAGCTGCTGCCCAAATCCCTGTCTGTTTTCCCAGCCTATACGCCTAATTCCCAGGCTTGTCTTCCAAGACCGTTTCACTTAAGGAAAAAAAATGAATGAACTATTAGCAAGTGGTATTTTGCTACCACATCTCCAAGATGATCTCCATGAGCACTCACTGAAGCTGAAAGAAGGCTAACTTTTACATAGAGGAAAGGAGAGCTACCTTCACTTCTACTTAATCCAAAGGGAAATCAGTTCATGGTGAGTGCAGTAGTTTTAGTTGCTAAAAATATAAACCCACTTGGTTCTGATCTAAGGCCCACTAGAATTACACTGCTTTCATCCCCCAGGCAAAGAATGTTCTAGAAGCCTCCTAGACAGTGCCTCTGGGAGGTGGAGCAAAAATAGGAAGTTAGGAAGAAAAATTGCTGAAGTGGGGCTTTAAAAAGAGAAACTTTTATCCATGTGGGTCTGTTCTTCTCTCCCCAGACCAGTATAGGATACCTCAGCTTTGACCACCCTGCTAGATAATGTTTTAAATCAGTCCCCTCCATACAGACTGCTTTTGGCATTCCATGTGGCCATGGTAGGATTTCTGTTACACTATGTTCCAATTTGAACCTAGAGGCTGGGTGGTTCCATATTTGGCCCACGCTCAAACTTGTCCTCACACTCAGCCTCCCACAACCTTGTGTTGCTTCTGTGCCTATCTATTTCTCCACTAGATTATAAACCCCTGTGGAGGAAAGAACCATGTCTTATTCATTTTGTGTCCCTTGCTATGCCTACCACAATGCCTGTTAAAGAGAGCAAGTGTTTAACAAATGTGGGTGAACTATGTTTTGTAGATCTTTAGGTGACAAGGCTTCCTTTGGAGCTGGTTTATGGCTACAGTCAGAGTCCCTGTGGCCACACCACTGAGAGGTTCAGAGCCACTTAATTAGAACTCAGCTGGAGGACCTACAGTTCTCTTGCACCCTGGACAGAGTCAGGGTTGATCCACTGGAGACTGAGGCAGAAACACCTCCAAATTATGTACCACGGTCACAGATTTTTCATCTTTAAGCCAGAGGGAAGTTGAAGTTGCAAATGTACACCATGGTACAGAATTCATTTGCTGAAAAGTAATGGCACCAGATGTCTCATAAAGGAGACACATCATCCAAGGGCATGTCATGAAGGCAAAGAGGAGACAAGCTCTTTGGGCATGACAATATACAGGTGACTTGTGAGTGGGAGAAAGAGCAGGCACAGCCCATCCCCAAATGTCTTACTGACAGTAAAGCACAGCAAAACCAGAAGGAAGTTGGAGAGATAGCTTCCAACCCAAGTCCAGAGGGGTGGATATTAAAGAAAGGCTTCTCTATTCATTCCACCCAGCCCTGGCTCCAGCATGTCTCTGTTCTGTACCCTCAGGCTTTCCCAAAAAGCCATGCCTGCGTGGTCCTTTCCCACAGAGCCACCCATTCACTCAATTTGCTTACTTCCACACCTCTTTTGCCTTTAAAACATTTTGTTTCCTACCACCAGGGCTCTACCTTGGCCTAAGCATTCAGGTGGCTTGTCAGTCATCAGCAACATGCATTTATATTCCTGGATTCTGAAGGTGGAAAAGTAGAGAGAGTAGAGGACCCTTCATAACCACCTGGCCTCAGGAGAAGGTATTTATGAATGGATCATATAGTTCATGCTGCCATGGTTAACCTCTTGCTAGCAGATGTCCTTTATGTCACTAAGCTAAAATAGTATCAGATTCCTTCTTTACCTTAAATTCTGCAACTTTCCTATTTGCAAGAACTTCCCTTGTATTTCCTGTGTGTATATCTATCTTCCTACTCAATTGATAAGGTCCTTTGAGGGAAGACCCATGTCCCTAATGTTTACTTGGTATGTGCTGAGTCCCACAAAAGGGGCAGGGGAGAGAAGAAAAAAATACCAAAGACATTCTGTGCTTTTATTCCAAGTTCATAACTTTATAGATTTTTCATAAATCCTACATAAGATGCTATAAAATCATCTTGGGCATTTTGGCGGCCAAAATCCAACAAAGTCTGAGCCATTTTATTCACTTTCATGGCTTAAGTTAAAATCCTTCTGTGTGCAGGTGCAGACGTGATGTGTATTCTTCAGCCAAACTGGACAATTACCTTCTCTTTTAATTTGGCCGATCCTTTCTGGCCTTGTATTAATCAGATGTTTGCTGAGATTATGCTGCATAGCAAACAACACCCCAAATCTCAGGGATTTATAATAACTGACATTTATTTTGCACTAACAGGTCTGCATGTCTGCTGAAGTTTGCATGATGTCAGCTGGGCTCATCTGGGCCCATTTTGAGTCAGGCCAGGCCACCTTCAAGTCGGCTTTCATGTGCACTCATTCCAGACCCCAGGCTGAAGGAGCAATCTGAGACATGCTCTTCCCAGGCAGAGGCCTGGGCTCACAAATAGCATGATGACACTTCCACCCATATTCCATTGGCTCAAGAAAGTCACAGGGCCAAGCTCAAAGTCACTGAGGGTAAGGGAGTATGCTCCATGCAAGCAGTTTGTCAAATGAAATGAATACCTGCTGTTCAGTGATCTAATCTACCACAAGCCTCTACAGTTTTATTTTTACTATCCCATTTGGCTGAAATGCCTTTAGTATCCGCAAACCTATTTTAATCTGGCCCAACCTTCAAGTCCCAGTTCAAATGCCACCCCCTCCATCAAACTCCCCCTGCCATCACTGGACAAATTTTTTCCAAACACCAAACTCTGTATCCTCCAATAGCATTTATTACATAGAGCATCACATTGAAGTCATTTGTCTGTGTGTGACATGTCCTATAAAATCCTGAGCACCTTAAAAAAAGCGACTATGAAAAAATCATTTTTTCATTACCAACATCATCCAATGCCTGTAGCATGCTAGATGCTCAGTATATGCTGCATAAAGAAATGAAAACATATGCACCTGTGTGTGCATGTGATTACGTGTGTGTATCTGCATAAAAAGGAAAATACAACATAATGATTAAGGGCTTCAAGCTCTGGCATCAGACAGCCTTCAGTTCAAATCCTGTCTCTCTCTCTCTCCTTGGCTGTGTGCCCTTTGGAAAGGACTTAACTTCTCCATGCCTCAGTTTCCTCAACTATAAAATAGAGATGGTAATGGTCCATGTAAAGGGTTGACTACCAGATAAGCACTCAATAAGGGCTGCTCTTTTATTATTACTGGATACACAACAGTAAAACATTATTTCTCTTATTATATACAATGTGATGAAAATATTTTTAAAATAAGTACATAATGACAGGGACTAAAAGGGAACATATGTTAGGGTAGTAGGATTGTAAGTAAAACATCCTCCTTTTTTAATTTCCTTCATGGATAATATGGTTTTGTTTATGCAATTAAAAAAAATTAAACATTTATTTTCCTTGGTGTTCGGCCAACTCTGGGGTGGTGACACCCATATGGACCTACCGCTCCATAGAAATGACTTTTTGAACAAATACCACATGCCAGACCCATTAGATTTTTTTTACAAATTCTCACAACAACGCTACAGGGTAAGCAATATTGCGCTCATTTTGTAGATGAGAAAGGTAAGCTTCCAAGAGGTTAAATTATTTGTCCAGAGCTCTGCAGGTAATAAGTAGGAAATACATGGGAAACAGATATAAGGTCTGACTCTGCAGCTCAGGCTTCCTTCTCCTCTCCACATTCTTGTTCAGTCACTATTTTACAGGTAGTTTGTAGTGTGAAAAATAAACCTGAGTCACCCAGACAGGTCTTGGTTTCTAATACTATCCTCCAATAAAAGAAACCAGGGCTCCTTGGAGAAATGCTGAGGCTAGGACCAGAACAGAAAATAGGCAAGATGAGCCTTGAGCACCTTGTAGTGTCAGAAAGTAATGAAGTACTTCAAAAAATTACAAAAAGAAAATACATACACACACAATGATGTGGTATGTGTAAGGGGCACAAGTGCCAACTAAAAGAGCTTCCTATGGCCAAAGCTAGAACAATTTGAGCAGCAAAATAAAGTAGTAATGGGTTATAACCCAAAGCATAAAATAAATATTCATGGGCCCATTCTGATATAAGTAAACAACTAAATAAAGAAATAAATAAGGGAGAATAGACAAACTTCCCATGCAAAAGACTATCAAATAATATGCATGGAAACTCTGCCCTCAGGAAGGTGGAACATAACTTCCCACTCCTTCAGTGCAGATTGCATAGGGAAACTTTCTCCCAAAGAGTAGAGTATGGAAAGGGGAGAAAAGAGTAACTTTACAGTAGAGAAACCGAAAAAACACCACTGCAGCCAGGTGATCAAGGTCAACATCAACAGTGGTAAGTCATGCTGGTAGTAGGTACCTTTGATAGGATGTAATTACAATGATACTTTACCACTGTAGGCCTCCTCCTCAAAACCCATAACCCTATGTAATCATAAGAAAAACATTGGACAAATTGCAGTAAAGGGGCATCCTACAAAACGCTTGAGCAGTACTCCTCAAAACTGCGAAGGTCATCACAAACAAGGGAAGTCTGAAAAACTGTCATAGCTAAAGAACCTGGGGAGATTTGGCCAATAAATGTAATATGGTATCCCGGATGAGAGCCTTGAGCAAAAAGAACATTAGGTAAAAACCGAAGAAATCTGAATAAGAAGTTGAACTTTAGTTAATAGTAATGTATCGGGGTGCCTGGGTGGCTCAGTCAGTTGAGTGTCCAATTCTGGATTTGGGCTCAGGTCATGATCTTGGGGTGCTGGGGTCAGCCCCCGCATTGGACTCCCCACTCAGCAGGGAGTCTGCTTATCTCCCTCCTTCGCCCTGTGCCCCTCCCCCACTAGAGGGCACACTCTCTCTCTCTCTCTCTGAAATAAATAAATAAATCTTTTTAAAAAATAGTAATGTAGGGCGCCTGGGTGGCTCAGTTGGTTAAGCGACTGCCTTCGGCTCAGGTCGTGATCCTGGAGTCCCGGGATCGAATCCCGCATCAGGCTCCCTGCTCAGCGGGGAGTCTGCCTCTCTCTCTCTGACCCGCCCCCCTTCTCATGCTCTCTATCTCATTCTCTCTCTCAAATAAATAAATAAAATCTTTCAAAAAAAAAAATAAAAATAAAAATAGTAATGTATCAATATTGGTTCATTAGTTGTGACACATGTCCTGTACTAAAGTAAAATGTTACTAACGGGGGAAACTGGGTGTGAAGTATATGGGAACTTTCTGTACTTCCTTCACAACTTTTCTGACTCTAAAACTATTCTGAAATTAAAACCTTATTTTTTAAAAAATACAGGGCCTGGATATGAAGAAAAATTTCAACTCTGGGGTTGCCCCTGGAAAAAGCTCGAATGCAGGCTAAAAAAGGGTTTTCTTGTTTTCTTGGTGGTACTTTAAAAGTACCACCTGACAAAATGCTTGCATACCATCACATTGAAAGATGGACTTATCCAGCCAAGTCAGTAGTCCATCTGGTGACCCTCAATAAGGGCCAATTTGCCAAGTCATAAAGCAATTCATTCCATGGTTATCTTCCATCAAACTTCCCACTACTATGTTTTCTCATTCTCATAGAACAAATTGTAAATAATTATTTGAGCAATTATCTGTTCAATGCCTGTCTTCCCTAGTACCTGAGGCATTCCAAGAAGGAAAGGACTTCTTTCACCACATATTCCCAGAACTTAGCAGCGTGGCACCTAATAGGTGCTCAGTGATTATTTACCAAATGCATGAATGTCAGTGCAGTTCAGAGGAACAATCATCAACACTGCTAACTGTGGTGCATGGTGAATGACAAACCTTGGCTTTCTGAAGATTGGGAGGCCACTGGGACAAATGTAGCTTCTCTTGTAATGTTCCCAGTTTCTTGGGTCACTCTTCAAGTCCTAAAATACCATTATTTCTAAGCCTTTCAAACAAGATCAGAGTGAGGAATTTTACCTGTTGTAATCAAATCTAGTCCCAGAAAATACTAAAGTTTCCTAAAATCCAAAGAAATGATAAGATCCACATATTTTCTTTTGTATGGCCCATCTATTGGCCTAAGAATTGAGCCTCTCCCAGGCATCACAAAGAAAACTTAGACTCCATAAAGCCACAGGAAATATGTAGCCTGTAGGGAAAAACCATAAGCATAAAACTGATTTCATTAGGAGCGCTTGGTATTAAGTCTCTTTGGTACATCAATCTTTATTATTGTTATTTTATTCTATCAGTGCATTCCAGGTCACAGCAAGTTAGTAATTTTGCCATATCTTTCACTGCCTGGCTTTATGTAAGTGCTGCTAAGAATAAAATTAAGCAGTGGGAGAAAAACATCAGTTTGGTGTCTAAATTTAGAAAACTTGATGAATAAATCTATTAAATTCATTGTGGGGAAAAGAGATGAGCAAATCATCCCTTATTGGAAGGATAAAATAAATAGAAAATAAAAGGTGATTGTCTTTATATTTTAGAATAACAGATTTAAATGTAAAGCCCCCCTCCCGACCTCTTTTATTTACAAATGAGTATATTGGTTGATTGTGTATTTTCATTCACATAACCCTTAACTTGAATTTTTAAAAAGACATAATCCAAGGCAAGATACCATGCAGAAAATAGTTGTAGGAGTCCTGGACTCAGTATTTATTGAGGAGGGGTAGGACCTTTATGAGAGCCTACTGTTGTGATATAAATCATCTTCTGAAGATCATGGAAAGCAGGTGCCCCAACATTCTGCACTACAGACATCTGGCAGGCTTTCAGCCTCACACTCCACCCTCCCGCTCAACATCTGGCAGCCCCTTCATCCCTGCACCCCACCCCCGTCCCCAACTGCCTCCCAACATCTGCCACACACTTCTCTTAGCCTCAGAAGCAAATCCAGTCAAAAGCTCAAAAGCACAATGTTTCAAGGGTGGTGACCTGGAGTCACATGCTGGGTGGAGGTGGAGCAGGGTTTGTTTTTATTTTTTTCCTAAACTTTAAATGAATACACAATTCACTTGGAAGTATGCTTTCATGTCTAACTGGTTCTCACTGAGAAGCTCATTTAATACGGAAATCCATAGTAAACATTAACTTCTTCAAAAGTTTTATAACACCCTGGGAATTGGAATATACAATAAAAAAAAATATGGGGTAAAAAACAATGTTATGATGATGACATGCATCTTATAAGCAAAGAGAATTAATTCTGGCAGGGGGAAAAAATGAACAAAATACCTATGTCTTGCTTGTGAAATATGAATCAAAGAAAATGTCTTAAATCTAATCCAAAAATGTTTTGAAACCTATTTTAAGGAAGTGAGTGCTATTTCAATTCCACAATAGCTTGCACAATTCCCTCTTAGTGCCTCCAACACCTTATGGCACTTAACTGGTTTCCAGAAGACATCTTTTTTTTTTTTTAAAGATTTTATTTATTTATTTTGAAAGAGAGAATGAGATAGAGAGCATGAGAGGGAGGAGGGTCAGAGGGAGAAGCAGACTCCCTGCCGAGCAGGGAGCACGATGCGGGACTCGATCCCGTGACTCCAGGATCATGACCTGAGCTGAAGGCAGTCGCTTAACCAACTGAGCCACCCAGGCGCCCTCTTTTTTTTTTTTTTAAGATTTTATATATTTATTTGACAGAGAGAGACACAGCGAGAGAGGGAACACAAGCAGGGGGAGTGGGAGAGGGAGAGGTAGGCCTCCCGCAGAGCAGGGAGCCCGATGCGGGGCTCGATCCCAGGACCCCGGGATCATGACCTGAGCTGAAGGCAGGCACTTAACGACTGAGCTACCCAGGCGCCCCTCCAGAAGACATCTTACAAGTGGTCTCCCCTGGTTCTGAACAGAGCCCCTGGTTAAGACTCCCTGAAACGCCTCTTCTCACCTGGACTGGCACCTGACTTAGGTTTCCTATTATCAAGCTTGTATTCTGGGCTATACCACTCTGGCAATGTGCTTAACCATTTCATGGAATTGTTCTTAGAGCTACACCTGAACAAGCTCGCACCCAAACAATTTCCTCCCTCCCGCCCACCCCTCCATCCTGACACACACAATTCTCCATCGCCTCCCTTCTTTAGACCCATCCCTATTTCTTTCCTCTGAATGAAGAGATGTTTGCTCCTTCTTTCTCAAAAGGAATAGGGGCAAAGCCATGTAACCCTGAGTTTTCTGGGCCCAGGTGAATTCCTGATGTGGTATTGGCTACTGATGTTCCAAACTTGAAGCCGCTCTGAGCCTTGGGTGGCTGCCAGCCTGCTGGATCTATCACAGACTCTGCTGTCCAGAGCCCTATCAAAGCATGTTATCATTTTATTGTACACTTAAATTAGCAATTACTTCTGGGACATTATTTAGATTCTGTTGCAGTGTACAGTTTCTTATTTAAAAGTTTAAATATGTTTAGTGACTGTTCATCGTTGAAATTCCTTGCACATATGTTTGTCTGTTTTGTTCTCTGTTAATGTTTTATTTTAGTCTCTAAGAATGCTATAGAACAGAGAGTTATATCAACATTATTTGCTCTTTTGATTTTTACATGGAGTGGGAAAATCTTTGTGCTTATTAAAACCACAGGGAAGTACACTAAGTTAGGTTGGAAGTAGACTAGAGTCAATAAATGGTCTTTGTAGGGGCCCCGGGGTGGTTCAGTTGGTTAAGTATTGGACTCCTGATTTTGGCTTAGGTCATGATCTCAGGGTCATGAGATTGAGCCCCATGTCGGGCTCCATGCTCAGCGAGGAGTCCGCTTGAGATTCTCTCTCTCCCTCTTTTTCTACACCTCCCCCTGCTCATGCGCTCACTCTCTCTCTAAGTAAAATAAAATCTTTAAAAATAAATAAATAAATAATAGTCTTTTCATGCTGAAGTTATCATTAGCAGGATGATGGTGACATGAGTAATATCTACAGGGAGTGCACAACGAGCTGACCTAACACACAGCATGTTGGAAAGAGCATCTGAGTGGGAGGAAGACAACTTGCCTTGTAGTCCAAGGACTCTATTACCTAGCTTTATGATGCTAGGCATGCCTCCTCAGCTCTCTATGTCCTGATTGTTCCCATCTAGAATAAGTATGTTTGTCTACATGCATTTTTCTTAACTTTACATTATGAAAAATATTCATTCACAAAAGCAGAGAGAACAGGATAATTAACCCAGCTTCAGAAATTATCAATATATCCTCCTTCATCTATACTGCCTTAATTGCCTCCCATCCTTTCCTGCTGATATTTTTTTAAAGCAAAGCCTGGACACCATAACATTTCACCTGGAAACACTTGAATATTTCCAAGAGATAAAGACTTTTGCCTTAATTATATTATCATCATTACATCAAAACAAACAAACCAACAAAACCAAAAACAAAAGAACAAAAACACTTAGCAATAATTCGCTTAATCCTAAACCTCCTACAAGCTAGACCTTAGTCAGTTATAGCCACTCCTTTTTTTTTTTTTTTTTTTTTTTTTACTCCATTCTGTAAATGAGGAAGAGTTTTAGCATTTTCACCTGATAGCTTCACTGATCTCCAATTCTGGGCTTCAGACCAAAGAGGAACTTGAAAAACTTTGAGAGGATTGAGTAAAGAGCCAGTCAAAAGGTTCAGATGTTCAAAAAGAAGGCAGATTCCTCATGAAACATTAAAGAACTAGAATCATTCTGACTAAAAAGTAGACACACCAATAGAGTAAATTAGAAACAAGAATCATTCATCCATTCATTCATGCATTTTTTCATTCATTCATTCATTCATTCATTCATTCAACAAACAGTAATTGCATACTTGCCTTGGGCCAAGGACAGTGGTAAGTGGTGGGAATATAAATCTGAATATAACACAATGCAACACCCAGAGAAATACGGCAATAAGCTAGTCTCCATCTTCCATTAGGGAAAAATTAATAGCAGTGGGATTAAATATGCAGTGGGAAGACTAGCAAAATATTGAAGTGAGTTTTCAAGGGATCCTGGGAATCTCCTTTTAAAGACAGGGCAATTTCCTTTGTATTTAGGATGGTTTAAATATGTATACAGGATAGAAAATATTTTAAATTATCTTTCAATTTTAAGATTTTATACATCCTAACTTGATAGTTTGACAAGAAAGGTATAATATACCGGGCAGATATTATAGTGATTACTAATGTTTTCATCTGTTTGATATTGAGAGCTTTCCAATACATAAGGGCAAAATCACCTTGATAATGGGGATTTGCTTCTCTCTGAAATTGAAAATGAAAAATATAACATAAAATATAACTTAAGCTCACCTCTCCCAACAGAAGTCCTAGGTGTGTGAAACACAATTGGAAGATATGAAGGTTGATCAAAGCTCATTTCAATCTCCCTTCCTCCCAGTGTTCTAGCTACTGGGATATCAGGCTCTGTGATCTGATAACTACAAGATCTCTATGTTGCTGGGTCACTGCAGGATTTTGATATCAGCAGCTTGAAAGCCCAGTGACTGCGAAAGACCACGTGAGGTATTCACACACCTGCAAAAGGACGGCCGTGGGCCAAATGGTGATAAGAAAAATGTTTGCCCTGATTGACCTCTTCAGATTCTTCATCTCTACCCCTAGCCCATGGCCTTCACATTGACTGGCTATTGAGACACTCCCTTAGATGACACTCTGCACCTGACTCTTCATTCTTCTCCTTGCCTCCCACTCACCCCAACTGAAGAAATGCCCCTACCTATGTATGCCCTATTTACCCAGAGTCATCCTTCATGATGAAGTCAATTTTTTAAAAGATAATGTGGATATAAAAATTTGTTTGCTCTCCCAGAATGCATATTTTCTTTTTAATGTGGACCTCCTAAGTGCAGCAGTTGGTCATTAGTGGAGAACAGGTGTGTGGAGAGTGCTGCATTTACTAAGAGCCTTCAGTTACATTGTCCAATTTAACCTAATTGCCACAGAACCCCCTAAGGTTTATATCATTTTACAGATAAAGAAACTGAGGTCTAAACAGACTAAATAGCTTTTCCATGATCACTCGACACCCAGAGGCAGAGTTCTTTCTGATTTCAAATCTCATCTCAACATCTGGAAACCTAAGTCCTTATCAGCCCCCTGGTGGAGCACAAGAAGGACCATCCCCTGCTTAACTGGGAAGGAAGCCTCACTCACCCTCAAGTCTTGACCCTTTGCTGCCCAGTCCTCTGGCTTCCTGATTCCAGACGCTCTACGGTGGTGTTGTATTGCTGTGGTCACCATCCCCTTCATTGCTCTTTATTTTGTTTTGCTTCAACAATCTCAGCATCTTTAAAGAAATGCCTGAACCCCAAGAGACCATCCATTGTGGATATTTTAGACACCGGTGGTCCCCAAGTAGCAGAGAGGCCTCCAAAGTGCACCACAAAGCAAACCTCACACTCAACCAAAACCCAGCCAGCTCTTCACACCCTGGTTGTCATGTGAGCGGGCAGAGTCAGCCACAGAAGAGGGAGTGTGTTGGTCTCTGGTGCATGAATGGACAACTTTGGCACTCTTGGTTGCTTTGGTCATAAACAGTGATGTGTGTGCTGGATTGAGGAGAGTACTACTGGATTAACCAATAAGCAAAAGGAAAGGTAGTCAGAACACTTTATGAATCAGACAGCATTAACACCTCTGGGGTCAGCTGAGCTGCCTTTGGCTTTCACTGCACATAGGGCTTATGTTTGGGAGAACATTGCCAGACTCACGTACATCCAAATCTGTGTGCTAACACATCATCTTCTAATGGTGGTCCTCTGGACTAGAGTCTAGTTATCTAGACTAGTTATCTAGTTATCTAGTTATCTGTGGTCTAATCCCTCTTCTCACTAGCTCTGTGATCCTGGGTAAGGGACTTAACTTCTCTGGGCATCTATCCCTTCATCTGTAAAATGAGGGCACTGAGAAGAGGTGCAGGCTGAATAAAAACTGCTATTTTTAACACTGGTCAAGGAATACTATGTTCTCTTCTGGAAGGACATAACTTTGCACAAAGAGGCAGAATGGTATATGCACTGGAGTTAGTCAACCTGCGTCTGATTCCTGGTTCTGCCACTTACTAGCTGTGTGTCTTTGAGCAACTTACTTAACTTTTCTAAGACTTGCGTTTTTTTAATCTATAAATGGAAATCACAGTTATCGGGAGGCCAAATGAAGTAATGCATATGAACTGATGAGCAGGGTGTCTAGCATACCATAAGTGCTCAATAAGTGTTAGTGTTAGTTCATATCACATTGCTATATGTTTCTCATCCTTTACTGTCAACAGTCCACAGATTCATGCACATCAAAAATGGAAATGATTCACTCTGCCTCTTAAGCTTTCCAGTTTCCATGTAAACCTGGAAAGATTGTTCACCAGTTCATAAATTCAAAAAAGTCTGATTAAAAACTCTCTTTGCCTGATTGTGGAAGCTCATTTGCTGTGATACCACATTCAAGCAGCTAGGAGCTGGTTGACTGAGCACCCACTATGTGTCAAACATATCTGAAAGAAGGTAACTGCTTGAAAAAGAGCACCGAAGCAAAACCTACATAAAGAAATATGCTCCTAATTGCTCTATTTTTGACACTTTATTTTATATCATCAGCTCTTAGACACAGCTATTGAAATTAGTCCGGCAAGATAGTGTGTATGCTTTATGTCCACATAGTCTATATAGGATATTTATGACCACATAGTCTATACAGGATGCCGTGCAGACGACTGAGGCAGATGCAGATTATTTAATCCCCCAATGCTTGGGAGCTTGTTGTTTGGTAGGAAACATGCTGCACGCACAGGTACCTACCAACTAAAGTAGGAGGAGTTAAATGCCGTAAAAGAGGTACAATGTTCTGAAAAATGAAAGATTACTTCTGCCTGGAGGCACAGGAAATCAGGTAGAACTTCTTGAAGAAGGTGATCCTTAAACTGGCCTTTAGTGGTGAGCAGGCTCCCCGTGCTAAGAGACGGCCGGTAGAGAGAGGAGTCCCTGAGAGCCTCCCGGAAAGAATGACAGGGCTCCACGAAAGCTGGGAAAGCCAAATCCAGGGTCCCATCTGGTGGGCGTGTGCCGGCCAGGGGAGCATGAGCACAAAGACTGGAAGAGGCACTACAGGGCAGGGAAGGCTTCTGTCTCCACTCCGTTTAGGCATTACTTAGTAAACAGTGACAAACCACTGAAGATTTGAAAAGCGAGGGCACTTTAGGAAGATCCACCTGGCAACAACAACAAAAAACTTTCTTGCTTTCTTCTAAAAGCTAAAGCGGGATCGTCGAGGGCGTGTAGCGCTCAAATGTTACAGGGAACGGCAGATCTTTCCCCTAGAAGCAGCCCTGTTGTATTGTCACCGTTAGCTCATCCACAAATACCTCAGGAGAGTTTGGTAAAGATCTGCAGGCATTCTTGATGAGAGCAACATCCTCTAGGCACTGTGGACTGTTTCTCATTTTCCCTGAGAAAAGCACTACAACCCATGTCCCTTGAAACAATTTGTTTATTCCCAATGTTTCTACAAAGTGCTATAGCTATCCCTAATAGCATAGTAACTGTTCAAATGAAAGCTTGCCACCTTTATGTCAAGGTAGTGTTGAAGGTGCAAGGCACATGTCATAAAACGAAACAAACTCACAAAGCCTATGCCCCCCTGCCCGCCCCCAGAGTCCTAGCTTTACATTCAACTTGCGTCATAAATGAAATGGGCTTGGTGGCCTCCGCCTATCTCCTGGGAGCATTTGTTTGATTTACAAAAACAGGACACGCTTTGACACACTCAGTATAATTAGTATTCACTACTTAGGAGAATGCCCCAAAGTTAAAATTCAAATGGGCTGAAGCCAGCTCTGAATTTCTCTCTGTCCCCTTCTCTCTCCCATTACCCTCTTTTCCTTTTTCTGCTCTCTCATTTCTTCCTCAGAGGACTGTGCAAGCTGGAGATGTGAGCACATCCCAGATATCCTGGGTGCTCTACACTGAACCAAGGAACAAAATGCATGTTTCAGCCACCACCGTTCTGTGTAGCTAGCAGAGGCTGCTAATACCTGCTCTGCTCCCCTAACCTCTTCATGCAACTGCAGAGTACACAGCATTGGTTCCACGTAGAGAATTTTCTGGAAGAGGCCTCATGTCAAAGAGGGGTGCTGAACATTTAACAATGCTTTGCCAGCGATTATTAAAGTTATTACTGTTAATTTAAATAAAGCAGGGTATAAATACATGGAAGACATTGTGGTAACTGCTGCTCGCAACATATGAAAACGTCCTCTCTTCCTAAGCCCAAAAGAGTGCCTAATCATTTTAAATCTGCTTAATTCCTGTTTTAGGGGGCCCTGTGACAGTCTTCCAAAAGTTGGCTGCCAAAACTGTGACTATACTTAGTTGTTTATTACACACCAACTCAAAGTGGTGAGTGCTGGTAGACACGCAGAAAAGCAAAGAAAACTGGAGCTCATTAGCAAGAGAGGCCAGGAAAGCTTCAGGAAAATTCTGAGCTGGGAAATATTTGTTAGAGAATTTTGGTTGTGTTACCTCTGAGGACCAAAAAAAAAAAAAAAAAAAAAAAAATTAAAGCTATCAACAAGCATAAACAAGTTAATTTTAAAGTTATAATGGACAATGAAGAGGTGGTAAGTGGAAAAGACAGACCCCAAATTCCAAGGCAAATGGGTGAACTCTTTGATTTCTTGATCCTTTGGTTCGATATGGTTGACACATTTCCCTGGCTCACAGCCTGGAAATGCAAGGGAAGAAAATCACTTTGGAATTTTTTTCTTTCCTATTCAACAGTTACATGAGTCATTTTGGAATTATCATGAATTTCAATGGGGGTGGGGGGTATCCAGATAAAGGACAGCTTCCTCTAATTTTGTGGCAATGAAGCAATGCAGAAATGGGACCATAACTGACCTGGAAGGCAGGGGACGGGGCGGGGGGGGGCGGGGCGCCCCTCTGCTAACTCTACCCCCAAATGAACACACTGCATTTGGGTTCTTCTCAGCACTGACTAATTTTTATTCGATTTGAAGGCCCAACTTAAGCTTAGCCTAGAAACTGCTTCAGCCGCTTATTAGTAATCTGTGCCCTCATTAACTATCGTGGAAGAGCAGGAAACAGAGACATTTAAGAGCGTCTACTCAACTCTACATTCAAAGACACAAGATTATATTTTATCCTTTGCTTTCGTGAAGGCCTGGGAAGGGAAGTAGTCCATGTTTTCCTTCATTTCTTGAATAGATGTGAAACTAATTGCATGTTGCTCTTAAAATCAGTTTAAAAAATAGTTTGAAACTAGCCCATAAAGTCAAATAACCATAGGTGACAACTGGCCTCTAATTGTGCCTCAAAGGTTGGTTACTGGCAGTTTATTTATACTTTCTTTCCCAATTCAGTCCCCCACCCTACCCCCTTCACCATTACCCCAAATAAAACATGCTACTTTTGAATTAAGATTTGTGGAAAGGCCTAAACGGAGGAGCATAGATGAGTAAACAGTGTCACCTAGTGGACAGGAAAAGAAAGAAATGGTGAATTGGCACAAATGGAAATTTGGAGCAGCAGTCAGCTTTGGCCCCTTTTCCCCCCTTCATTCTGGCCCTCCATTAGCATCCATGCACAAACAAGAAAGTTCCCTCAAGGAAACACCAAAAATCAACCTCAACCAAATAAAGACCCCCATAGTTTTCCCTCGTTAGCTCTCTAGTTCAATCATGAAATTTCTGCCCAAATAAAAATAACAGCTAGCATTTATTGAGTGTTTTCCACGAGCCAGTATTTTGCAGAATCCTTTACTTGAGTCATCTCACATAGTCATGTACACAGCCCAATTATTTGTTAAGGAGTTTGGGTGACTTGTGCAAGGTCACAGACCCTGACTGAGAGCCCACATAATCTTGCACTACTTCCCCACACACAGCCCAAGGACAAAGAGATCTTAAAGGGATAAATATCTGTAATAACACACTAATTAGTTGTATAGTAAGCAGTCACTGTGCCCCATACTATTTAGGGGACACAAAAATGAACTAACACAGATCCTGCCCTCCAAGAACTTAGAGTCGAAAAGGTAAATTTGTAGAGTACTTTAAAGTTTACATCATTTCAACCTATCTTCACAGCTTTATAAAGTAAGCATGGCCCTGACTTTAGAAAGGAGGTTTTGTGATTCATCCAAGGTCGCACAGATAAGAAGTGGCAGTTCTTCAGATGTAAAAGCAAGTTCATCACTCCACCTCATGCTGACTCTTTCCCAAATGCAGCTGCTGGAGATTCCTGGTTTTATGACAGGGGGTGGAGGACGGAGGCAGCACAGAGCTGACTCAGGGACTAGTCATCATAGGAATCAAGGGTAGAATGTCCTTTCCTGCTACCACTTCCAAACCACTCTTGCCCTGGGAGGAGTGACCATATACCAAATCTCTCAATAGATTAGGTTCAAACAAACCATTTATATTTTGTGGGTCTCCAAAAATGAGAACTATAAGAGAGCTCACATAATCTAAAAAAGGGTATACAGGAAAAACCTACAGTTAGCATCATACTTAATGGTTAGAGACAGGACACCGTCCCCCCTAAGATCAGTAACACTGCAAAGATATCCTCTCTCGTGGCTCCTATGTGAAGTCCTAGCTAATACAAAAAGACCAGAAAAATAAGTTAAAGATATACTGGTTAGAAAGAAAGAATTAAACTGCCTTTATTTGCAGATGACATGATTGTTAATGTAGAGAACTCTGAAGAATCTACCAAAAATTCCTGGAACTAATAAGTGATGATAGCAAGGTTGCAGGAAATAACATCGGTATACACAGTCATTGCTTTCCCACATGCCGGCAATGAACACCTTGCACATGAAATTATGAAACAATACCATTTATAATACTACCAAAAAGAGGAAGAACAACAGCAACAACTGAGGCATAAATCTAACAAAATCCATATACGATCTGCATGTGAAAAATTACCTTCGATGGGAAGAGAAAACCCTCCTAGTATATAAAAGTCAAGGTAGAAATCAGGAATAAAGTATATTTTCTCTTTGTAAGAACTAGGGAATTCTGCCAGAAGTGAGACTCTGGATTTCAAAATCCCAGGTTTAGTAGAGTCCATGAGAGGGTGTCTGGTCCCCTCTCCCTTCTGCGCTCTTCTTACAGAATAAGGAAACCATAATCATGTGTGACACACTCAAGAGAGCCCTAACTCACTTAGGAAAGAAAGCTAAGGAAAACACTAAGACAGGAAAAAGTAAGGTTTTTCATAAAAAGCCCTAATAATGCCAGAGAGCAAGAAGAAGCATTTCTCCAGGATCCGAGGACATGATGTTCTGCCTTTCTTCCAGCAGTTATAATTCCAGATCTAAAATCCTTTAAGGACCTTTTTAAATTAAAGAGATCATTTTAGCTGATTGAATGGAGAGAAAGAGGGGGGGAGGGGAAGCAGACTCCCCACTGAGCAAGGAGCCCAATGCGGGCTCTATCTCACCACCCATGAGATCATGACCTGAGCTGAAACCAAGAGTGGGATGCTTAACTGAGTCACCCAGGTGCCTCGATACTATTAAACTTTTAAATGGTGAATGAGGAAGAAGAGCACTCTTCCTCATTGAGACTCACACCAACCTAAAATGTCTAAGCAGATAGGCCAGTGGCTCCCAAACTAAGGTTGTCAGGTAAAATATAGGATGCTCAGTTAAATTTGAATTTCAGATAAACAATGAATCGTTATTTATTATAAGTCAGTCTTAAGCAAAAGCCCCCAGTATTGCATGGGACACACTTGTACTAAAAAAATGATTCATTGCTTATCTGAAATTCAAATTTAATGGGCCATTTGTATTTTTATTTATAAAATTTAGCAATCCTATCCCAAGGACATATTTGCTTGAAATGGTTTAAAAGGGAGCCTGAGATTTCAAATAGATTCAATATTTAAATGTAAAATAAAGAAAAAATTGAGAGAATTATTTTATAATATTGAGTGTTGAAAGTCTTTGTAACTCACACAAAATCCAGAAACCATGGAAGAAAAGATTGATAGGAGCCATTCTATAAGAATCAAAAAACTTTTCTATAGGAAAAGATTGATAGGAGCCATTCTATAAGAATCAAAAAACTTTTCTGAAAAAAAAATAAGCCAACTGAAAAACAAATGACAACTAGGTAAAAATATTTGCAACTTGAAACATAGAAAAAGGACTAATCTCTCACATATATAAATAGTACCTACAAATCCACTAAGAGTACATGAAAGGTCATTTATCCAATTAAAAAGTTCACAAAGATACAGAGTATTCACAGAAAAGAAAATAGATACGGCTCTTTTTTTTTTTTCCCATTCCAAGTTTTTATTTAAATTCTAGTTAGTTAACATATAGTATAATATTGGTTTCAGGAGTAGAATTTAGTGATTCTTCACTTACATACAATACTCAGTGCTCATCACAAGTGCCTGCCCTCCTTAATACCCATCACTCATTTAACCCATCCCCCTACCCACCTCCCTTCCTGCAACCCTCAGTTTGTTCTCTATAATGAAGAGTCTTTTATGGTTTGCCTCCCTCTCTTTTTTTTCCTTCCCCTATGTTCTGTATTGTTTCTTGAATTCCACATATGAGTGAAATCGTATGGTATTTGTCTTTCTCTGACTGACTTGTTTTGCTTAGCATAATACACTCTAGCTCCATCCATGTTGTTGCAAATGGCAAGATTTCATTCTTTTTGATCACTAAGTAATATTTCATTATATATATACATATATATGTATATATATATATATATATATATACCATATCTTCTTCATCGAGTCCTCCGTCGGTAGACATTTGGAGATATGGTTCTTAAATAAATAGAAAAAATAGATGCCCAACTTCATTCATGGTAATAAAAATGCAAATTAAGACTAGATGAAGTTGGAGTTTATTCCTCCACCTAACAGACAGGAAAAATTTCAGAGGTTTGATAATAAACTATGCTGGCAAGACCGCATAAAAATGGGCACTTCTATATGTTGCTGGTAAGAATATAAATTGGTAGAATTCTCATGGAGGGCTATCTGGCAATATCTATCAAAGCTCCAAATACATATCCCATTCTATTTTTAGGAATTTACGCTATAATACACAAATGCAAAATGAATTAAGTACAAGGATATTACCTGCAGATTGCTGTAATGGAAAAAAATTGCTAATAACCTAAATGTTGTCAAAAAGGGATTGATTAAATAAACTATGGTGTCCACACAGTGGAATACTATGCAACCGTAAAAAAGGAACTGAGGCACGATTGCTGTATTGATAGGGAAAATTTCAAGTTATACTGAGTAAAAGTAAAGTGTGTATAGTATTTTGTGATTTTTAGAAAAAAATGAGTCAAAAAAAGAGTATATATTTGTATTGGTTTCTATTTGCTTTAAAAATATCTCTGATAGGATATTAAAAAATCAATATTAATGGTTACCTATCAGAGGGATAGAGATGGTTGGATGAAGGACTGGTAAGGAAATGAAGCTTTTATATGTTTTATATTTAAAATATGAATGGAGGTGGCTGGGTAGCTCAGCCGGTTAAGCGTCTGACTCTTGATTTTGGCTCAGGTCCTCATCTCAGGGTTGTGAGATCGAGCCCTGCATCAGGCTCCCCGCTCAGCATGGAGTCTGCTTGGGCTTTCTCTCCCTCTCCCTCTGCCCCTCCATCCTGTGCTGGTGAGCTCTCTCTCTGTCTCTCAAATAATGGATAAATCTTTTTTTAAAAAAATTAAAATGTGAATGTATTACCAATTCTAAATATAATTTAAAAAATAAATGTATAATATTATCCCAAAATTGATGTTATCCAAAAGTTGGAGAGTTTGATTCCTGGGTTAAGGCTGCAATAATTTTTTAACACCCCCCCCGCCCCCCGCCAATCCTGCTCCTTATCCCTCTGAGATTAACTAATGCTCCAAGTATTATTTTACTCTCAGAAGAAAGGTATAGAGATAGCACAGTTCCATGATTTGACTCAACTGTTCTCAGGCTGGAACACTTACACAATCCTTAATACATCTCATCAAACCTTAGCCTAGGTTATTAACAACAACAAAAATAAGTAATTGCCAAGCACTGGCTTTCAGTAAGACATTGTTCTCACTTCTTTCCTTCAGAAAATCCATCAGCCCTTGCACTGACAGGCTTACAAGGAAAGCACTGAGTATAAATTTAAAAGGTAAAAGTTGCCATGAATGGTATAGACAAGAGCATTGAAATCTAGAAGAAAAGTAATCACCATACTTTATGTAGAAGGAAAACTCCAATCTGAGCCTTGGAGGATGCAAACTCAAAAGCAAGAAAAGGAGTCCAGAGGCATTTCAAACAAGAGAACATGATGAGCAAGGACACAGAAGTGGGAAAAACTATACCATATTCAGACCAGTGAACAAACTGGATGTCTTCCATGCAAGTGTATAAAAGGGACGGGTGGTAGGGGAAAAAACTGGAAAAGTAGGTTAAAACCTGTAGCAGAGACTGCTGGTTGTCTGTACCAAAAATGCATTCTCCTTCTCCTTTTTTTTTTTTTTAACAGAATACTGATTTTTGGCTAGGTACATTAACACATGGAATAAAAGTCCACATTTCCCTAGTTTCCCTGGCAACTAGATATGGCCAGGTGACCAGGTTCTGGAAGCATTCTGTGGGATTCTGGGGAGCTCCTTAAAAGAGAAGAGAAATGTCCCCAAAATATAAACACACAAACAAAAGTCAAATATCTGTAAAGAAGCGTTTGGGTAAAGACATGTAAAACAAAACAAGCAAAGAGGAAGAGCAGACTGTCTTTCTTTACCCAGCTCAAAATACCACCTGTGAGCCTTACAAAAAACAGGACTTCAATCAGAACACACAAAAAAAGTTATTTTCATGAGGATTTTGTGAAATATTGGAGCACAAAGAGTGCTTCTTTTTTTTTTTTTATCAAAACTGAGTAACAAAGGGAAAGGAGTTTTCTCCTAATTACTATGTAAGCCACCATGGTTCCAGGGGAATGAAAATTAAGTGCGGTGCTATATTGGCATTTTGTAGGTTTGCAGCCTTGGAATGTACTAGAAAAACAATCACTCTCATGAAGATTGGCAGAAAATAAGGAGTCGCTCTTCTTTGGCTTCACAAATTTGGTGTTGATGGCCATGGGCATCAGTGGAGGATCTAGAGCAGAAGAACTAGATAGAATTGGTCATGAGCTTATGGAAGCCCCCATGAGGTAACTGAGAAGCCGCTGAATAATACCTGAAGTAACTGAGTGAGACTTTGAACACAGGGTCTGAAGACGTATGTTACGTAAAAAGACATGAAATTAGCCACTAAAATGTGAGTTATTGCTGTTAAACATCAATTTATTTTCTCAAAGGTTACTGGGGTACAGTGACAGCCACACTACATAAGTGTCAGTGCCCCACTACAGAAACAAGGAAAGAGCATAGCTAGATCAACGATAAGCTGGGGTCTATTCAATGGGGTTGAGATTGCTTTCCTGGGCATGAGAGAGTGATCGGTCAGTAATGGTGGCCCAAACAAGAGGCAGCTGTGTTGTAGGGAAGACACTGGTCTTCATCAGGAATCCAGAGCCTTGGCAAAGAGCAAGGTCTCAGGAGCCTCACAGGCATTTTTGACATCTCAGAGAAGACAAGAATGGACCTTAACCTTGAGAAGAAGTGGTCGTTTGTCTACACAAATAGATTTAACACCTTCCACAGTCTCTAGAACAGGAATAACATGAGATATCCAGAGCCATGCCCAATGCCAACAGGTGTGAATCACATTTTTTTCCCCATAACCACCGCTGCAGAAAGGAGCAAAGGGTTCATCTGCTTCTTCTAATTTGTCATAGCAGCTGATGAAATCATCATGGCTCCTGACCCCCCAGATGGTCAGCTCAGGGAGACACTACTGCTTGGTCTCAGAGGATGTAGAGTCATTTCTTATTTGCTATTGATTTTTATTTGTTTGGTGTGCCAGTTGTGCTGATCATCTTAAATCCAAGGATTTTGCTTACTGTTAGAAGTGAAAGCTACTATTAAGCTACTATTAAGAAGGACTGTGTTATTCAAAATTTAATTTTTAATGTTTCTCCCTTCAAAGTCTGGTGTTATAGGATTATCACTCTAGGAAAAAGGGAATTGGAAAAGAAAAGGAATGTAGAAAGAGAAAAAAATAATTAGTGGAAAGACCATGTGTAATTGTACCTGGAAATGACGGAGAACTTTATCCCAAAATACTCTAGACTGGGTCATATACTACTCAGCAAGTATTGACATTTTGCATACAAGTACGAATATACTGCCAATATATTATATATATATTACTTTATTCAAAGCATTCTTGTATTTTACCTGGACTTTTTTCAAACTAAAACTATTTTGTATTTCAAAAAGATCTTTCTAGCATTCTGTTTAATTGAGTTAAAATACTCACCACTTCAGACTTCCTCTAAAGGAATTTAATACGTGAAACAGAGAATATTTGATTTTTCACTATTAACATTGGCTTTAAACTGTACCACTAGTGTAGGAGATGGGAGGAAGCAGGATTCCTAAAGTTGATTTTTTATAAGGTCCCATTGAATTGGACCCAATTAAACATGAAATCTCCTTTAATTATTCTCACCCTAGTATTTTCCGCATTCAAAGCAGAACCTTTGACTAACCAAAGAAACTTACATATTTTTTGTGCTTTTCTAGCATCTACGCATATTTAGCCAATCATTTATTAGTGATTCTTGGAAAATCTTCTAGGTCATATCTAGGTAGCTAAAGAACTGGAGTTGTTTTCAATAACTCATGTGGATAAACCCACTACACCTGGTAGTTGGCTTTGCCTGGAGGTAGCACACCACATTTAGTGTTTGGTCTGCCCTGTTAGACAGTCATTTAGACCATTAATTCCCTCATTTATTCAACAACCATTTACTGAGCACTTACTATGCACTAAGCCTTATGTTGGGTGCTTAGGTACCAATATAAATAATATAAACATGGTTCCCACCTTCTCTGAGCTTAAAGTCTAGTAAAGAAAAGATGCTAATAGCTAATCTTTATAGAGTACTTTCTCTGTGGCAAGTATTGCTGTTACTTGCTCTATGGCAACCACTGTGCTGTGCATTTATGCAATTTATCTTATTTAATTTTCAAGAAGTAAGAGCCATTATTTGAACAGGAGCTTGAGGGATAAGAAGATTTTCAATAGTCAAAGAATGGAAAGAATCAACCCTGCAAGGTGAAGAAACAGCATGAGCAAGGACAAAAAGGTGACAGTGCTGGCAAATTTGTGTGACACATATTATCAGGTTCACAGAGGGCTGAAAAGCTGAAAAGTTTATTTGGAGCCTTAGCCCCAGGCTAAGGGGGTTTGGAAATTTATTCCAATTAAATAGGCACAGACAGTATGCAAAATTTCGTCTTGCTTTTATTAGGGCCACTCAAAATTGTGGACTAGTTTTAGTGTAAGAACAAGACAGAGGTCCCAGAGTAGAATGCAGCTTGAGAAAAACTAGGTTGGGTCTCCCAGATAACTTGGTGATGAACACACCAAGTTACAGCTCCATTCGATAAGCACCTGCTAAGAGCTAAGCACTGAGCAAAGCACTAGAAATATGAAAATAAACAAGTGACAATATATGCATACAAGCTGGTACTGTAGCAGGAAAGAGAGACTATTATATGAACTAGTACAGTCTAGTGATGTCAGTATTTGGGCCTGGGGAAGCATGGAGCCCTGTGGGCACAAAGAGCAAGAGCATCTGACCTGCTATATTGGAGCCCAGAACCAGGTCCCCGGAGGATATGCCTCTAAGACCTGAAGCACAAGCGGAATTTAGCCAAGTGAAGTAGGGAAAAGTAAAGAAGGAACAGCATGTGCAAAGATGTGGAGGTATGATGAGGCACAGCTTGGAGAAGTGAGAGAAACCCAGTGTGGCTCAATTGTGAAGGAGGAACAGTCGGTTTCATTCCCATACTACACTCCGTTTCTTTCTCTTTCTCTGTGAACCATGTGTCTCTTCCCCAGCAGTCTTAGGAATTGAATAGAGAAGTGGAAGGTGTGAAGGTATGGAATTAGAAAAAGTGGAACTGGAAATAGGGAGGAAGAGCCAAAGGCAAGAGGAAGTGCTTGAGGAGAGAAGAATGGAGAGGAAAGAAGGGACACGGAGTCACGGTGGAAGAAGGGGAAGACGTGACACAACTGCAGATGTTCTGAAACCACAGGGCGCTACAGAAGATGAAAATGATCTGAGAACAGCAAAGCTCAACAGCTTATTTGAGAGGATCCTTAAAATAAGAATCAGAAGGGAGAAAATAGTCATTGAGCATCTACGATGTGTACTAGGCATTTTCACACATGGTATCTGACTTCATCCTCACAAAAGGCCTACTAGCCGGATATTATTGTGTCACTTAGGGGAAAACGAAAGCTTTGCAAGACTAAATGAGTGGCCCCCGTACACATAGTTGGTGACTAATGGACCTGACCTCCGTACCTACTATCTTCTCGAAAATATTTGCCATTCAAGACAACAAGAGAGCATGGGCCCTGAAAGGGGAGACACCAGACAACCTGCATCTTTCTTGTCATTTTGTTCAAGGCTTTCTTTGGATTTGAGAAAGGAGTCATCTGCATTCTAACATAAAGCCCTGGGAAATTGTACATGACTTACATTTATAAATATCTTTCATCTACTCCTGGTGGCAGATACTACCTATGATCAGTGATCATGGGAAGCAAGAAAAAAAGAGATATAGGAACTCTGACACTAACCCACAAGCTCAAATTCACCAATAGTTCCCCAGTGATTTCAGTTTACTCACAGACAGACAGACAGACCCCCCCCCCCACATACACACACAGGCCATAGAAGAAAAAATAAGCATAGGCACAAATGCTAATAAATACAGAACTGAGTTAACCATTATTTCATTTAATCTTCCTAGAAGATACATGATCCAAAATGGCAGAAGGAAAGAGAAGATATCAGAGCAGTAGATGATCAGCTAAGTAACAACCATCCTATTCCATTTCTTCTCTTCATGGATATCCATTCTTAACTATTCGGTGTGTGTCCTTCCAACTTTTCTCTATGCATATATTCACAAATAGGAATACATAGATATAACTATACACAATAAAAAATACATATAGTAGTATATATGTATATATTATACACAGATATATTTGCATATATACACACACATATATCTTAAAGAATGTGATCATATTATGCAAATTATTCAGCCCCTGGCATATTAAATATAAAAATAAATCCTAATTTCCCTGATTCCTTTTACTTGATGAATAGTATTCTTTTGTGTGGACATAATTTATTTACCAATTTCCTTGTTAACGGATTTACAATGACTTCTGTTTTTACGATCACAAATCATGTGGCATTAAGCATCTTTGTAATTATATTCACGCACACATATGTTTCTGTAAGTTAGATTTCTGGAACTGAATTGCTAGATCAAAATGTTTATACTTTTTTAAAATTTTGATAGACACAGCCAAATAGCCTCCCAAAAGCGGACTTTTTACTCCCTTAGCCAGGACTTAATAGACCTAAAATTTTGGTAAAACCACCACCGTACATGTGGAATCTCATATTGTGACAAAAATCATTTGTTTCACAACTAGTTTTCTAAAAGGGCTACATTTTTTCTGGAATTATTTGGTTCCATCGTAACTAATTGGAAAGCTGAGAATTTTGGAAACAGCCTACCTGACAACAATTCCATCAGAAGTCAGTGCAGGAAGCAGAGATAGAGGCCAGGCTGGGGGCACTATGCAGGCCCCAAAGACAGGCAAAGCCTGAAGGTCCACAAATGGGAGCGAGATCAGAAGTGGCAATTCTAGGGGTAGTCATCAGGCCAGACCAGCAGTTTAAACTGGGTGCTTGATCCAGGGAGGAAACAGTAGGTGAGGTTACTAAAAGTCCACACCAGTTTACTATCATTCCCTCAACAAATATTTATTGAGCAACTACTACTATGTGCCTAGCACAGCACTCAGCTTAAAGAAATATAAAAATAAATAGAATGTTTCTCCCTAACATTAGAGTTGGTCACAGCCTAGTGAGAAACCCTCTGCCTTGTCTTGTGGAAATTCTACATGCTCCCCAGTTCCCGCTTTTGTTCAGACCGCCACCCCACCCCCATCTCTCTTTCTTCTCTCCACAGTTTGCAACAGCTTACAATCCTGGTGCCCCAGTGGGCCAGGAGGGGAGGGGAGAGGCATTTTAGCCCATCCACGGTCTCCGGCGAGGGCAATGGAAAGCCGCCCACTTCTGCCTCTTCCCCAGCCACGAGTCAGTCTCACTCACCTATATTTTCTGTTCATTTACCATGTTGAACAGTTAAATGCTTCATGCTGCCCTGAGTGGCTTAGGACAGCCAATTTGGGCTTGCCATTCACACTCAGAGAACTGAAGAGAGCAAGTTCTGTTCGTATCCATGGAGATAGGACTGGGGGAGTGGTTCACCCACCACGTGGATCAGGTAACCTAAAGCTATCTCTGGGAGGACCTCACAAGGTGACACCTCAGGCTTGTCAGAACATCTCCTTGCACCACCATATGGCCAATTTACCAAAGAGAGGGGGGAAATTGTGTTTTCTTAGATCATTACACTAAATTTGCAGAATGACTAATCTATCCACTTCAAAGTCATCACTTGTATTCTAAAGTAACCTCAGTCTTTGCTCAAGATCAGAATTCAAGGCAGGCTAGGCTCTCGGCCCAGAGTTAGAGTGGTTTGTGCCCCCTCCCAGAGCATCCCCCACCTTCCCCTCCTTGCTGAGGGGCTTCAGAAAGAGTACAGAGCCCAGAATTGGAAAGTCTGGATTCTCTTCCTTGCTCTGATGCTAAACGTGTGGTTTTAGAGCCTCAGCATCTTCATATCGAAAATGGTGAGAAGAGAAACACACTCCTGGCCTCAAAGAACAGCCATGATGACCAAATAGACAATGCATGAGAAAGCGCTTACAACGGCAAAGTGCAGTAGCTCTGTGTTGCTGCTGATAATGACGACAATGATAATGGGGGACATGACTAAAATCCATCAGCTGGGTAAGGTGGGTCAGCAAACTATTCAATTTTGTCAGCATAAATGCCTTTAAAGCTTATTTCACTTAACTGTTCTAAGCACCAACTTTAGTCTCAGAAACCAAAGAGTAACCAAAGAAACAGTGTATCATTCTCTGGGGTTCATAGAGCAACATTCTGAGGAGCTAGCAACTAGGATTAATGAGGTCACTGGGCTCAGTGTAGGTGCCCGTTGGATATGCAAAAATAAAATTATGAAAGGTACCAGTGGGAGAATCCTGAGGCCACACGGCTTGCTTCATCTTGTGCTACATCATTTCCAGCCTCGGAGAGTAGCAAGAAGAGAAACAACTACACACTCTGGCCAGCAATTCATCTGTGTGGATGCAAGAGTTTGTGTGAAAACCTCCTTTATTGGGAAGCAGAGAGGGGTGACCAAGCAAGACACTAAAAACATGGCCCTCCTTCATGGAACTCTCTCATTATAGACCTCTGCAGTCTTTTTTTTTTTTTTAATTGGAAAAGCTAAATTCCTTCTGTTTCAATCCTGTGATTTCCACAGTGGGCCTTAAAAAACCTGCAAATAAAGCCCTGGGGCCTTGTTAAGCTCAGATATTTAGAACTGATTTGCTTTCCAAAACCCAATGAGGGGATAGAAAGGGTGTGAGGGAGACAGGGTTATGAGTGCATAGGAACACAGATATAATTCCCTTGTATAAAATCATTGCATAATGGAACTCTTTGCAAGACCAGAGATTATGTAAGACATAAAAGCAATGATTCCAAATCAAAGCACTTTATTTGTCAAAGTAACTAAAACAGTTGTTTAAAACACACACGCGCGCGCGCTCACACACACACATGCTGTTTTCTAAAGCGTGATATTTTCTGCCTGAGTCTTTTCTTCTCACTTGGCAGCCCTGTTGTGTACACGATCTCTACAGGAATGCAGAAAAACCACCTGAGGGAGAAAATTACTAATCACTAAAAATTACTAATCACTCTCTCACACTAAACAAATCCCACCGGGAGGTTTTTAGTTACACGTCGGGATATGGGGGGTTTTTTGGGGTTTTTTTTTTTTTCCCTCTCAGGTTAATGATACAAAGGCAAACAAAAATAAAAAAAAAAAAAAAAAAAAAAGGAAGCATGTCACATCTTAATATGCATTAGCAGGGATATTTTTACCTGATAGCATCTAGGTCTCAGTCCAAAATAAAGGCAAAGTAGACTGAAAGTCTCTAGTGCCTACCACTGGGTCTCTCAGAAAGAAAAGAGGTTGGAGAGAGAATCATGCTTCCCACAGCATTGAATGCGGTGCCTATCATCCCCCGGCAGTGGCCCCTATCACTTACACTAAATTCAACGACCTTATTTTCACATGATATTCAATTCACAGGCTCATCGGGCGCCCGTCATATATTATTTCATTAAATAGATTAGTGTGTTATTTATGGTCATCCCCACCAATTTATATCGTATCTCCATACTGTTTATCTCGTACTTGTTTATCTTTTACTGCTTCTTTAGTCCATTGTAAATAGCCTAGGCCTGTGTACCTACTTAGCTGATCAGAAGTTGAGTGTATCCAATTCAGTGGTCATATTACAAATGAGTGAAATTAGTAGAAGCAGTAGAATTCAGAGGGTTTTTTTTCATTTCAGTATCCCTTGGGTTCTTTTTTCTTCTTTATTATTATTGTGTTGGCTGATTATACAGCATAACACCATTCACTATAAAAAAAGTTTAGGCAAGTCAAAAGTGTATAAAGTGAAAGTCCTTTTCCAATAACCTCCTTTTCCAAAGACTATGACAGACAAAAATATTCTTCATGTAGATAAATATAAATATAGGGATAAATATAAATATATCCATCCAAATGGAATAATATTAAACATATAGTTCTATAATTTACTTTCCACTTAGCAATATATTTTAGATATCTTTCCATATCAGCAGAGTTATGTCCTTATTTTGAACAGAGTATTTATCCTATTTGGGGTATACCATAATTCATTTAACAATTTCCTATTAGTGGGCATGTATCTTATTTCCCATTTTTCAATCTTATTAAGGAAGCTAAGATGAACAAGCTTATAAATATATCTTTAAATACCTTTCTGATTTTCTTCTGAGAATAAATTTCTAGAAGAGGGGTCATTTCATCAAAAGGCATGATCATTTTAAATTTTAAATATATTGACAATATACCTTGCAGAAAAGTTGATTCAACATACCCACATTCTCACAAACCCTACATATCATCAATATTTTTTATCTTTACCAAGCTGATAGATAATGATAAAATATCACATCATTATTCTTTCAGATGCATTTCTTTGTTAGTGAAACAGAGTATCTTCAAATGACTAATTCATTAATATTTTCAAGAAATCTAATTTTTTAAGATTAAAATTCTTCACATGGTATTTTACAGATTGAAAGTACCCCTTTTTTACTGGCTACTATCCATTTATCACAACATGAAAGAATCATTCCCCTTTTGTAAATGAAGAAGGTAAGACCAAAAAAATTTCAATAAATGGCTAAGAGAGAAAATAGTTGACAAGCCTCCTAATGTTAATGCTATTTCTGAAAGAAAAAAAAATGGGTGGAGCATGCTCTGTGCTCTAGACAGGAAGTGAAAAGCAGAAATATTAAATGACTCACATTTATCTCCATTCTAACCCAAGCCATAAAAGTCCAGTTGCATATATCACCAAAAAAAAAAAAACAACAACAACTAACTGACAAGCATTTGAGCTTGTGTTCCAGAACTCCAAAATCTAGATCCTCATTTTACCTGCTGCACCAGCACTTTAACTGCTAGTAACTATATGCCATGTTCAATTCTTCTTTAGTGTGTGGTGTAAAATTTGGGACAGATTACATTCAGTGTCGAGAAAAAAGGAGCAATTCAACCCCGGTGAAAAGTCAACTACATTTAGGGGCAAATCTCCCTCTGAACTGTGGCTCTCACAGCGCGTTGCATTAACTCAATGGAATATCTCAATCTTGAATGTTCTATCATGATGTCAAGGAAGAGGAACTACCTGGGCGCCTGGGTGGCTCAGTTGGTTAAGCGACTGCCTTCGGCTCAGGTCATGATCCTGGAGTCCCGGGATCGAGTCCCACATCGGGCTCCCTGCTCGGCAGGGAGCCTGCTTCTCCCTCTGACCCTCCCCCCTCTCATGTGCTCTCTGTCTCTCTCATTCTCTCTGTCTCAAATAAATAAATAAAATCTTAATAAATAAATAAATAAATAAAAATTTAAAAAAAAAAAAAAGGAAGAGGAACTACCTGAAAATGTAGAAAGAAAATGTGCACCTGGCCGGGGCTGACAGGGGGCGGGGGGGCTGGGGTGTCCATGTGTGCATGCACACATGTTAAAACTCCTTCTCTGTGACATTTGGCTTTCTAATTACACTTTGGTACTCAGAGTAATTAAGCAACATCTGCTAAATACCCAGTCAAAGGTATTTCCGTCCCCCATCCCAGCCCCCACCTCAACATACACTGGCTTTGTTTTTTTCCCCTCTTTATTTGGAGGCTTGTTGAGGCCTCCCAGTCACCACCTGTGTGGCAAAACCAGCCTCCCCTCAAGATCAGCCACTCTGCCACAGTGCACGGGTGTGTCCTGAAGCAATCTCGGCATTCTTGTTTTTCACTTAAGCAGAAAGAAAACAAAAAGGCAGAAGATTGAGTTATACCCAGGTACAAGGATGAGAGAGAGAACATAGGAGAAGCCAGCCACAGAAGCTCGAACCATATTTAGATAAATGGTACCGGAGGGTTCCTAGTGATGTAACTGGGATCAAAATAAACTTAATAAACAACTACAGAGACACAGAAATAGGACTTTTATGTGAAAGCACCAATTTTAGTTGTTATGGAAATGGCAAGTCTATGGTAAATATGATCACATCATTGGAGGGGAGGAATAGAACTGGCAAATATTGAGTATACCTACTAAGTACCATGTTGTATTTATGCCAAGACTTTCAGTGTTTTTCTTGGAAGGTTGAGCTTTGCTCTAAGACACAAAGTACATGAATCTATAAAAATAAGGCTCTAGGTTTCTTCTCCTGCCCCTCACAGCTTTACTGGCAGTTTCTGATGCAACAGATCTGCTATCTTTCAATGTAAAAACATTTCTCTAATCAGGGCTCACTCGTACTCTGTCTCTGTCTCTCATACACACACACACACACACACACACACACACGTTGTGATAATAAATATGAAAATGTTCTGTTCTTAGGAAGGCCCTGGGCCCTATTGAACTAATGTGTAAAGCCAAGGAGATAATAACTACAATATTATGTTATGTTGAAGGAAGGCAAATTAAAATCCTTAAAGAGGACAGGCTTTTTTCAGCAGAGGCCGGCAGGCTGGCTTGCTTGCTTGCTTTCTAAGGAGCTGACTTCCATGTTGCAGTGAGATTTCCACAACCTTGGGCAATCAAAATACCAGCTCCTAGCTACGGAGTTATTACTCATTCTGTGGGTTAAGTTTTCTCAGGCGTTGGCATGCCAAGACATTAGGAAATCACAGAGAAAAGGCCAGAGCAATTAATTTTTTTATGTGTACAAGAAGAAAAAAATATTTTAACAGCCTCGGCCAACATGAATAATTAATAATAATATTTTAGACAGGCTTCCCACTCGAGGGAAATTCATGTTCCATTCTGTTTCTGGGTTTTTGTCCCTGAATATGGAGATGGTGATAGCAAATCTGACAGAAAGCCATTTCTGGTAGAAATTTCCTCTCAGTACCTGAATGTTCGCTGGCTTCTTCATACAGGCTAGTGGAGTGTCGGTGGCCTTAGCTGCATTCCTACTGACAAATGGCGTGAACATGGTCCTCCTGAGACCCAGAGCTCCTGCTCAATTACGATGGGCCACAGAACTGAGCGGAATGGGGGGTGGGGGAGGCAGGGGAGTTGTGGTTAGGAACACAGACACTCTCACCACTTGGGTTCAAATCCCAGCTCAGCTACTTACAAACACTTTGACCTTGGACAAATTATTTAACCTAAGTTACTATCTTGTCATCTGTAAAATGAGAGGAGGACTAGGACCTTTGTCATGAGTTTGCTGCTATAATCGAATGGGATGATGCCCGTGACCCTGTTAGTTGCACGGTCCCCAAACCAGTGCTCGATAGACGGCAGCAGAGGGCACTGCTTTCCAGAGCCATCCTCTGCGAGATGAGCCATGACCTGCCCGGGGTTGTCCAGCTGCTTAGCCAGGACGATGACTCAGTTAAGTCCAACACCCCCACTGCCATTGCCAGGCCCAGCTGAGGCAGAGAAACAAGTCAGTCTCCCATGCCGCCTAGCCCCACCCAGCTCTACAAGCCCCACCTTCACTTTACCCCAGCCCTGCCCTGCCCTGCCCTCCCCAACCGCCAAGTCTCAGTGGGAGGTCCTTGAACAGCCAGGCCTGAGCCCTGGTCGAACAGGCTAGCGAGGCCGAGATCCAGAATCAAAACATTGACCCACAGACAGAGGTTGAAAACTACTGCCATCATCAGCAAAAGGCAGGGGCTTTAAAACTAGGAGAAAGGGGGGCACCTGGGTGGCTCAGTCGGTTAAGCGTCCGACTCTTGATTTTTAGCTCAGGTCATGATCCTGGGGTAATGGGATGGAGCTCTGTGTGGGCTCCATGCTCGGCGGGGAGTCTGCCTGCATTTCTCTCCCTCTGCCCCTCCTCCCCTCAAATGAATAAAGTCTTTAAAAGTAGGAGGAAAGGGAAGTGAACATAAATAAACAGTCTCTAGCCAGCTCTTGCCAACCAGCTATGTAAGAGGTTTACCAGGGTTTTGTCAGCAATAGCAAGCCCAACAAACAAAAACAAAATCAAGCGTCCACATAAGGGTGGAATGGAGTAAAGACACGTCCAGGTGCCCCAGGCCGCCACAGAGGCGGTGGCTGAGAAAGTGAAAAGCAGCAAAGGGAGACTGAGTGGGCACGGGTCACGGCAGACAGAAGGATTTGAGCGTGCCATATTCGTCCCGGTTCTGCCCTATCAGGTGCACACAGAATTCGGGGCTCAGTGCTGGGCCCATACAAGAGAAGAGGCAGACACTGGGATGTGTCCAGGAGATGGCAAACAGACCCGTGGTGAGTCTCAACTCCATGTGGGAGGAGGAAGAGAGAAAAGATTTTAGGGTGTTTGTCCTGGAAAAGAAATGTCAGCTTCCTCTGAGTCGTTGAAGCTTTTCTAGCTAGACCAACTCTGTCTCTGTGGCTCTGATGGGCAGAGCTAGGCCTGGCATGTGGAACTTACAGGCAGGCAAGTTTCAGCAGAACACAGGAAAGGTAGGGGCACCTGGGTGGCTCAGTCGTTAAGCGTCTGCCTTCAGCTCAGGTCATGATCTCAGGGCCCTGAGATCGAGTCCCGCATTGGGCTCCCTGCTCAGCAAGGAGCCTGCTTCTTCCTCTCTCCCTCTCCCTCTGCCTGCAGCTTCCCCTCCTTGTGCTCTCTCTCTCTTTCAAATAAATAAATAAAATCTTTAAAAAAAAAAAAAAGAACATAGGAAAGGTGGTTCCTGCTGACATCCAGAGCTATAATAGTAGACTGAGCTATCCTGGCAGTTGTCAAGGGGATGGTGGCAATAGTATGAGCAGGATTCCTGCTTGGGTGAGGGGGGAGGGGCTGAAAGAGATAACCTCTGACACTGGAGGTTCCTTTCCATTCTGACACGGGAAAGTGGGGGGGAGTATAGCCAGAGCCACTTAACTTCGGAATTAATTCCAATTTATGTTTCCTCCCCTCCTCCTTTTTCTAAAAAAGCAAATGGAACATAATTATTTCCTAACTCTCAGATTCAGTAACACTTAGAGGTTGATTATTAACTCACTGAAAACACTGGATTCTCTCTCTCTCTCTCTCTCACTCTCTCGCTCTCATGTGTTGGAAACAAGGATAATAAAGAAGTAATATAAAAATACATTTTAAAAGGGAAAGATTGCAATATTCACACATTTTTAATGTTCATATAAGAAACGAAACTAAAAGGCAAATACAGTGGAAAATGATAAGGTTTAAAACATGGGACAAAAAGATAGTGTCTTAATATATGAAAAGTTCATCTAAATCAATATAGAGACAATCATAGTAATAGAAAAGAATGCAAAAGGCATGAATAGAAAATATTCAAAATAAGATACAGATAGATATACATATCTATATCTATATGTATAAAAAACCAATAAACATATGGAAAAAATGTTCAGACTCACAAGAAATGCCAGTTAAAACAACAAATAGTATGCTGCACCTACAATACTGGTTTCAACTTTTTTTTTAAATCAACTATCCATACAGATGTGGATCCCCATTTTTTTGTGGGGCAGACACAATGAATTTCATACCAAGAGTGTTTGCTTCAGAGGGTGAGGACACTGTGACCCCCTTCCAATCTCTCTTAGAAACACTTGGCAGAGGGGAAGTTCAATCATAGCAGGATTACTCATTTGACATGAGTACAGTAGGCAGACCCTCTTCTGGTCTTTAGCTGTAGCATTAAAAAAGAAGCTGGCACAATTTTTGCACAGAGACTTCTTGTAAGGACCTCATAAGCCATATGTATTTTATTTGCTGAAATGTAAAATGTATCATTCTGAGAAAGGCCCAGACAGATCTTGGTAAGACTATGTAAGAGTCACAGCTGCTATTTCCAGCAAGAGAGAGGTAGATATCATTAAATGTATGGTAAGGGACAGGTCCTTTGGGCCTGTGACAGGAAATCTAACCAATGGTCTTCAGAAACACAATTCCAAATAGCTAATTTCTCTTCTATATTGCTCACAATATAGAATTTTTTAAAAATGCACACACGTTTAAAATTCCATTTTGATGCTTATGAAGAGTTTTGTTTAGGAAAATTTCTAAGCACTAACTAAAAAGAAATTCCTGAATATCTTGAAATTCAATGTCATGTGCTTTCCATGTCCACCATTGGTGAGTGGAATACGGAGAAAAAACACTGGTGAGGGAGGCATGGAAGGAGAAGGGTAACAGTCTCATCTGAAGGAGGTATAACCGGAAAAGAGGGACTGAGACAATGGTCAAGAAGGCAGGTATGGTAAGTGAAAAAAGGAAAGAAAGAAAAAATGTTCAAAAGGGAAACATCTTCTGGATGTCCATCTCCTTGCAGACAGGAAACGGTCTCCTTTTTTTTTAATTCTCCTTCTTCCCAACATGCATTACTTATTGAATCTTGTTGAATTCAGAGAACATTGAAGTTGTTCTTGTTTTCTTTATAAAATTTTAATAATTTTTTTATTATTCCAAAGTGTGTTAGTTGTAGAAAATTTAGAGAATTCACTGGAAGCAAAAGGAGTAAAATAAAATTCACTTTCACCTACCTCTCACAGGTAACACTATTAGGCTGAGGCATAAATCTTTCTGTCTTTTTTCTATTGTTTTTGTTTACAAAATGAGAAGGGCTAAAATCAGTGAGCAGTATCTAAATGTTGGACAAAACTGTTTCAGAAAAATTTTTAAAAGAAAAGTAGAAGTTATTTGACATTTTCTAGATTTTTCAATGGCATGAAAGTTTCAACTCATTGTTTCTTAAAAAAAAAAAAAAAGAAAGTCAATCTTGATTTTGTCAAGAGCTGGCAAAAGGGAATAAGTAGCCAAAAAGAGAAAAGGAAGAAAAAAAAGAAATTTGTATAATTCAGAAAATGAGTAAACTACCTTGAATAAACAAAGAATATAATGCATAAATTAGTTTCAGTTTATATACAAAAAAATAGCATATTGTTTACACACAACAAACGTACAATTGGTTAAGCAAGTGCCATTACAGAGTTTTTAGGGTAATGGTTTTTATTTCAATCATTAGAGACTGTACTGCATTTTAACGATGTTTTCCAAAATAGTCTTAAGGGCATCAGGACAAACCTCCCCAGGAAATGACAACTAAACTGAGACCTGAGGGATATGTGGACAGATGTGAGCCAGCTGACTGGTGGGCCTGGGGCTATGGTGGCAAAGAAAGAGCATCCCAAGTAGAAGGAATCGTGCATTTGAGAGGGAAGAGAGCATGTCACATCCTAAGACCTAAAAGGGCCCAGTGTAGGTGGAAGTGGAGTTATGGGACCATATGGCATGAGATGAGGTTGAAGAGGTGAAGCAGATCTGACAGGCTCTCGCTTAGCTCCTTACAAGGCCTGACATAGCACTTGTTCCACGTGGGAAATATCAGTCACAGAAGCCATTTCTTTGTGAGCCATAAGGAATGCTATCTGTAGAGAAGGCCCCCTATCTCCAGCTTTCGCCATCGCGGCACTCTACCACAGAGCTGACCATTGCCACCAGTGTGTGGCTCCTGCAAACCCTACCAAGGCTGGTCAAAATCAACTAGCAGGATAGTGCCAGCTAGCACTACGACAGCCCTTCCTATGTTCCAGGCATTGTGCTAAGAGCTGTGCAGGGACTGACTCATTTAATCTTCAAAATAATCATACGAGATAAATACTATGCTTAGTCTCATTTTATTGATTGGAAAGCTGGGACACAGAGAAGTTAAGTCACTTGCCCAAAGTCACAGAGCTGGTAAGTGGCAGAGGCAGGCAGTATGTCTCCAGCAGCCTTGCTCTTAAGGATTACTCCCGCACACCCTCGTCCACAGACGACCTGCACTTGGCTTCTGTATGAAACAAACAAACCCGCATGAAGAATGTGTCTCTGCCAGTATTCTGCTATAGGGGACAAAACAACACAGCAAGTCCCTCAGCTAAATAGTTCAGTTATTCATCAACAGGTGTGCCTCACTCAGCGGCAATGAAGTAATAATAACTCCTTCTAATATTTCTCTAATGTGTTGTCATTTACGAAGCACTTGCCCAAGTTGTCTGGTGATCATGGCTATCACAACAACCCTGTGAAGCCAGAAAGACAAGATTATCCTGAGAATCAGACTCTGAGGAGGGAAGGGACTGCTGAGGGCATTAGCAGGGAAGCCCAGTTTCAAACCTTGGGGTATTGGTTCACGAAGAGGCCCTAAGGAGGCTCACACCACCTGCCCTGGCCTTGGGTTGGAATCTCAGCTTAGCCAATGAGAAGCTACTTAATTTGCTAATTATGTCACCTCTCTGACTCAATTTCTTCACCTCAAAAGTAGGAATAATACTATCTATAATATAGAGTTGTCATGAAGACTCAATGAGTAGCAGGGGACAAAGGTCCCTCAACAAATTCTGCGTCTCCCTTCTCCTGTCAACTACATGTATGTGCCAATAAAGATGTATATGTCACATTCGTTTTTTAAATTAAATCATGATCTAGATGTTGTTATGTAAAGGAACAATGTGATAGCATGAATATTCAACTCCCCCTCCCCACCATCATTTCACAAATCCTGATTTTCTGTTTGGGATTTTCTTTTCTTTTCTTTTTTTTAAAGATTTACTTATTTATTTGAGAGAGAGAAAGAGAGTGTGCACAAGCAGGGGGAGGGACAGAGGGAGAGGGAGAGAATCCTCAAGCAGACTCCCCGCTGAGTGCAGAGCCCAACATGGAGCTCGATCTCATGACCCTGAAATCATGACCTGAGCCAAAATCAAGAGTTGGACGCTCAACCAACTGAGCCACCCAAGTGCCCCTGTTTGGGATTTTCTTAAGGTACATCTCTTAAAGTATAACCTCAGGAATATGTACAGGTAGGAGGGTGGAGGGCACGGATTCCCCACCACATTTCTGAAGGCGACAAAGTCATGGTGGCTGGCTCAAACTCCCATGATCAGAAACAGCCAGAGAGGAAAGGACTCACTCCAGGATCCCTTCCCAGAGGCAGCACCACATCCTTGCCTCCCTGAAGCCATGCCCAGCATGCAGACCACTGGATGACACTCTTCCTCCCCAGGTCCCAGGGACTCCACTGTCCCCAGAAGCATAAAAGCCTGCACATCAGGGAAAGATGCTCCAGCAGAGCAATTCAAGGGTAAGCATCCCAATCCTGCTACGAGCCCTTGGGCTTCATGCTAGCAGCCGCGCCTGCCGGAAGTATGTTCTGTGTTCCCCTGCGGAAGCAACCAGCAGAAAGTGCTGGGAATTGGGGAAACTCACTGTCACCTTAAAAAACATATAAGAAAGAAAACATATGTCATGCTTTTTTGTATGAAATAAATTCAATAGCTGAAACGTCTGAGGAAGAAAACGAGTTTCGGAATGGAAGCCTGCAGCAGGGCAAGGATGGAGAGGAAAGGCCTGATTTCAAAAATAACCACATTTCTTTTCTTTTAAACACCACCTGTTCAAGCAAGAATATGCAGGCTCCAACAGCACCCTCCCCTCAGCTCTTCCGAGGTCCTCAGAGTCCAGGGAGGAAGAAGTGGTGTAGTTTGCTCTGCCTCTTTCCGCTGTATCTCTGCAGTGTTTGATTGTCCTGATGGCGATTATCTCCCACATGCAGCCTCATTCAGGCCAGAGGGGAGGCAAAGCCAATGAGAAGAACCCCACTGACTAGAAGGTGAGCAGGCCAGATACCAAACAGTGGATGCCTTTTCAGAGGTAATCAGTAAAAAGTCGTGGTAGCCTTGGCTGCAGAGGATGCGGTGTTCGTTGGGCGGTGGTTAGCGTAGGCACAAGAAACAGCCAACCTTTGGTTACAGAAAAGGTCTGCATTACCTTAGAGGGTGGGCCCAAGAATGGATGTCTGTGCCTCAACTGGAGCTCAGTTCACCCTGCTTTAAAGGAGGAAGAGGAGAACATCACTTACAAAAAGATTGGAAAGTTTGCAGTGGGCTATCCCATTCTATCCTCTAGTACTGCACATCTCATAGCTTCTTCTATGGACTGTGCTTTAAATCCCATCCTTTCCAGGAAATTTTTGTAGATCCCCCAGGGCAGAACTAGCGTTCCTTCTAGGTGTCTCAGAGTAAGCTGTTTCACTTCATTAGCGGCACTTCACTGTGCTGGGTTTTAAGTACCTTTTAACGTGTCTCTCACCTCTCCCTAGCTCTAACTTCCATAAGGTCAAGAACTAGCTTGTTCATTATTGTATCCCTACACCCCACCATGGCCATGCAATACTTACTGGTTGAAGGCTGAAATTTGAAGAGAAAGAGAGATGTTACACCTACTGACCAGGTAGGTGCCCTCAATAGTTCCTATCCATAGTCCATGCCCATTCATTGCTTTCCCCGGAATGCTTCAGGTCATTCACATGGAAGGAAAATGTTAGTATATGAGTTTGATTATGAGCTATAATGAACAAAACATGAGCTTTGCTGTCAGAACAGGTCTGGTTTTGATTTCTGGTTCTCCAACACACACTATCTGTACAAACTTGGATGATTTTTTATGACTTCTCTTAACTATTTTCATTTAAAAAGCGGCAATAAGAAGATGAAACTCATAGAACCCATATAAAGAGCAAATGAAATCATCATGTGATGGGCAAAATATGAAATGTCAGCGCACGCATCGCTTGCCAGTCGGCTTTCCACTCCTACACTTTTCTACCTAACTCTTCAAATGAGACCCTGGCTTATACTGTATCCCAGCCTCTACTGCAGCCTCCCATTTCTCACTGCCTAGGGCACATAAAATAAGTAAATTCTTGATTTTATTTTTCCAAAGGCCCAGCTCCTAAAAAGCAATAGATTTGGGAAGACTACAAGCTGAGTGGCTCCCTCTTCCAGTTCTTCTACTCCTGCTGCCAAGCCCTTCAGAAATAAGAGCTGTCAGCAAGCAGAGAGAAGTGAAGAGAACAAGTTAGGTGCTGACCTGGAGGCCAACATCCTGCACCCTTAGGTCAAGTCCCAGTCAGGAGAGGCACTGCTGGAGGAGAAACATGATAGAACATTTCTGGTTTGAGGATCCCTGAAGACGGGACTTGAATCCCACTTGCTCCAAGAGAGGCTGCTGGTAGCCCTGTAAGGGCTCTCAAGGCTGAATGAGGAGACACTGCAGGAAGGATATAGTATGTACGCTCCCTCAGGGGAGTGACTGAGAATACAGTTATTTCTCAGGAGATGGCCAGTGTGGAGAAGGACATGCCCAAAGACCAAACGAACCGGCTCTAGCTCACCGAAGATGGCACAAGATCTCACCAGATCAGGATCAAGAAAGATAGGCTGGCCTTGCCTCCACATCTCCAGTAGCATATTTACAAATCCCTGCCACCCTGAGGATCAATACCAAGATGAAGGAGAGGAAGAGAGGGAAAGTCCAGATTTGTGTGGGTTTAAATGGAATGACTAATATAATCACTCAAGGGACTGAATTAATATAAATGTAACTGGAGTAAGATTTTTACAGCAGAAAAAAAATGAAAACTTAAGATAAAATTTAAGTTCACTTATAGGAAAATCAAGAAATCTATATTTTTGTGTTTTTGTGGGCCTTGAAACTCAAACTCACAGCAAATACAAAGCACCTAAAATGGGGCCTACTACATAGGAAGAAATTACCTTCCCCAGCCTAGTTTATCTTAATTTGTATGCTGATAATTCTCTCTCTTTAAGGTCTGTGACATTTGTAACGCCTAAGGAATCAGTTGGTTTTACTTTAAGAATGCAAACAAATAAATGAGTAATAATTATAATACCCAACAACTATAAAAGGAGGACACTTCCTTCCAGGAAGTGATGCTGTAATTGGTCAAACAAGATAATGTTTATCATTACCAATGGCCGTTGCTCTCATGGTGGTGAAAGCAGAAAGGCAACATAGACCCATAGGCTGCTTATTTCAATGACTCTCATCACTTCCACAACTCTTCTTCTAGTCCCAGCTGCCATCCCGCACCTGATGCTGCCTAGTCTCCCTTCTTCTGCTCTTGCCCCCTACAACCTGCCCTGCACAGAGTGACCCTTTCAAAGCATAAATAGGGTTGTGTTACTCCTCTGCTTAAAACACTCCAAAGAAGCTAATTCCCATCACCCCTCCTTCCCTGAGGGTGAGATAGATTCCAAAGAATAAAATAGGAGGTTTTTGTTTTGGGGGGGATGGTTTTAGTCCCATTGAAAAGAGGGATTTTTTTTATTTTGATCAATGCTGCAACCCCAATAGTTAACAGTTCCTGACACATAGTAAGGGTTTCATCTGTTGAATGACTAAAAATAAAATCCATGCAGTTCTTCCTTCAGCCCATGTCCCCTCATGTGGCACTGGTCCACTTCAACAGAAAAATGGATATTGCTTTCTGGGCCCAAAAGATACCAATGATGGACACATCTGATGCAAATGAAACAAAACCTCCTGCCTTGGACCTAATTATAAGAAGTTATTATAATTAGCTCATTGTTAAATTAATCAGCAAGCTTTTGCGACCTCAGGAGTAAAGTTTTTCCCAAATGAGTTTGGCACTGCTGATAAGCCCATGAGCAATGGACAATATTAAACTGCCAGCAAATGTTAAAGAAAATTAGTTGTTTGGTTAAGAAGCCGGTAAAATATATTTTTTATGGATCTTCATTTTATTTTTATTTATTTATTTATTTATTTATTTGAGAGAGGGAGAGGCAGGCTAGGAGAGAGTGGTGGGGAGGGGCAGAGGGAGAGGGAGAGAGATAATCTTGAGCAGGTTCCATGGCCCAGTCTGGAGCCCGATGCCAGGCTCACAACCCTGAGATCAGGACCTGAGCCGAAATCAAGAGACCAATGTTTAACCCACTGATCCACGCAGGCACCTCAAGAAGCTGGTAAAGTATATTAGTGGTGCCTATCTTTTAAGCTTATTGGCATGCAAATTTCTGACCCGCAATTGTTTTTATAATAAAACAGTCTGCATACTTCAAACTATGCCCCCTACATGAGGGAACTTCCTGGAATGATGGAAATGTTCTATATCTTGATTGGGGTGGTGGTTACCTAGGTGAATATATTTATCAAAATTCATTGAATATTATACTTAAGACCTGTGTAGTTAACCGAATATAAACTTTACTTCAATTTTTTTTAAGTATGGCCCTAAATTGATTATAATCCCATTACACACAACCCACGTTAAGAAAATGCAATTTGGGGCACGTGGGTGGCTCAGTCGGTTAAGCGTCTGCCTTCAGCTCAGGTCATGATCCCAGCATCCTGGGATCGAGTCCCACATTGGGCTCCCTGCTCTGCCTTTACCCGCCCCCGCACCGACCCCTTCCCCCAGCTTGTGCTCTCTTTTTCTCTTACTCTCTCCCTCTCTCAAATAAATAAAGTCTTTAAAAAAAGAAAATGCAATTTGAAGGAGAAATGTTTATAGATAACTCTATCAGTGATGGAGGGGATGTATATGTCATAGGACAAACCTTTGAATTGTACTTTTTGTTTGGAAGTTTCTAACTAAAAAGCACTGTACCAATATTTCTCATTATCATCATCATCATACTATTGGTTTTTTTTTAAGTTTAAATACAAATCATCTTGGGGAGCCTGGGTGGCTCAGTCGTTAAGCGTCTGCCTTCGGCTCAGGTCACGATCCCAGGATCCTGGGATCGAGCCCCGCATCGGGATCCCTGCTCCGCGGGAAGCCTGCTTCTCCCTCTCCCACTCCCCCTGCTTGTGTTCCCTCTCTCGCTGTGTCTCTCTCTGTCAAATAAATAAATAAAATCTTTAAAAAATAAATAAATAAATACAAATCATCTTGAAACTATGTTTGTTCCCCTCCTGCACAAAAATGCAAAACAACAGGTAGCAAAAACTATCTCCCCAATCTAAATATTATCTTAGCAGCACAATCTTAAACTGAGGCAAAATTTATTTGAATACTTCCAGTTGCAGGGAGAATTTGCATGGAGAACAGGTAAATACCCTAATAGGAATTAAGCCAGAAGAAACCTCTGTTCCTTAAAAGGGGAAATAAAGATACCTGCAGACAATTAGCACAATCATTAATACAAAGGGGAACGCACAGTAATGAGCCAGGACCGCAAAGCACTCAGCTCAGCTTTGGGAGTGATACTGTGCATCTAGAATTCCAGCAGAAAATTAGCTTTTAAAATGATTCCGAGGCAATAACTTTATAATATATATGTCTGCGTCTAAGTTGCCGGATCATAACCTGTAAGGAACTGACAGTAAATTTTCTCAAGAAGGGTACTTACGTAAGAGTAGAATAAATATTTGCAACACTTCCACCTTCGATTCCACAAAGATGACCTGATAAACTACTAATTGCAATATAAAAACTTTTTTCATTATATTTTTATCAAAGAAGTTCCCTTCGGGTAGAGATTGGGAGTATGAAGCTGACATCCCCCCCCCTCACCAGTATTTGTTTTGGCCATCAACTTTCAAAGCCTTCCTTATGTACTTCACAGCACTTAGAACCATCTGAAATTGCATCATTTTTGTTGGTTGGTTGACCTGGTTTGTGGGCAGTCTCCTTCACTACCAGGTGAGCTCTGTGAGAGTGAGACTTGGATTCTCCTGTGGTCATGTGCCCCAGCACCTAGAAGAGCAGCCAGGCACATGGTAGACACTGAAACCACCCAATTCAGCCACCCTAATGGTGAGCACATGCCCTGGGGGGAGATGACCATGGGTAACACTTGACGGAGCTATATTACCTCGGGCCCCAAACATCTAGGTCTGGGATTACTCCAAAGAGAATACATGGAGCTGGTGGCAATGGCCAGATAGCAGGCGATGTGGTGGCAAGAGGGGGAAAAGTATGTGAGGTTCCTGGGTTGGCTGAGGCCTAAGGAATATGATGCAGCGCAGTTCTGGAGCAGGAGCCTGGTCAGAGCATACAAAAGCCTGGCTTGTAGGCCAATGATGTCAGTAGCACGGAGGGGTCATGAGGCGACCCGGAGGAGAGTAGCGGCAATGACACAAAGGCACTGTGAGACACAGAGGACTGATTCACAGGCAAGGCCAGAGGACATGTAGATGACACAGAAAAATTAGAGAAAAGAAGACAAAAAATACCTATAATCCATCTGTAAAGCACAATCACCATTAGCATATGGGTATTTTATTCCCAGTCTTTGTTCTAGTTCACACACAACACAGACACACCTGACGTCTCAGGGAGGCAGTGTAGCTCCTTCTCGTGGGCCCCTGCCCCACTCACACATATGTTCCCCAGACATGCTTTTCAGTGTCCCACCTCAGTCTGTCTTCACTCTGTTCTTTCTGCCTGAGTTGTCCTATCCTTGTCCCATTTCCTCATGACTGCATTCCACCTACTTGTCAAGGCCCACTCAAATGTCGTACGGGTATAAGTTAAATTATCTCTTATGTTCTTTTAGGAGGTGCTTCTCTTTGAGGGTGGGAATCAGCTGTATCCTCAGAAAGTGAGGTGTAACAGAGAGTTTTAGGCTTTGGAGTCTGAAACATCTGGGTTCAAACAAGCAAAAATCACACTGATAAAATATCAGGTGCACTACCCATTCAGTTTCCTTCCTGGCATTAACTCATAGATCAAAGAGATCGTCAGATTTAATTGGTGGTAAGTTGAAGTTCTTCAAACGTGGAAGGTGGGTTTCTGTGACAGCTGCTTTTGGTTACCATCTTCTAGTGGATAGATACAGCAGCTGATTCTGGTATTATTGTTAAGTTCAACATTTTCTATACAACACTTTTCATACCCTGTGTGAGGTTGCTGGGACAAGTCACAAGGACACAGGTGGAAATCTGGTCCTGCTGGTTCAAATAATGCTCCATTTGAAGGCAATGAAAGATGAGGACAATTTCTAGTGGTCACCATCTACCTGAAAAGCCCCAGAAGTTGTCTTTCGGCTTCTTGGTGTATATTTACTTGGTGTATATGCAGAGGAGTCAGGCATACTTTTGTTCTCAGATGGTGTTCTGAAGCTCCCAGTGCTATAGAGCATGCATCAAGTCTTGGCTTTGGCAGGCCAGCAAGCAAACTGAAGGTCCATAAAATATATCAGATACTGGCTAACTGCAGGGCCCTGAGGACACTGCAGGAGTAGTGTGGAGGTGCCCAGAGGGAGCACAGGCAAATGCCATAATTGTTCTAAACTCAGATGTTCTAATAGTTCAGTCTTATTTAGTGAGAATTTCCTTCCTCTGCCAATGTAGGTCTGCAGATGTATATCAAGGTGGGTCCTCTTAGAACTCCCAGTGGCAGTTTTATTCAACTGTCAGTGTCATTTATACAAGATAGAAAGATTGTGAGGGTCTGGACCAGTGAAAATCATGTCACACACTAGGACCCTGAGTAATCCATGAGGCAGACTTGTCATGATGACAATGAGGATAGCCAAGAGCTAATATTTTTAGGCTTTCCATGTTCCAGGCACTGCTCTATCACCTGTAGTACCTAATGTTTTTGCTACCATTTTATAGATGTAGAAACTGAGGCATGGAAGTAAAGTGACTTGCATAAGCACATACTATGAGTACACACTGGAGGTAGAACTTGAGTTTATTCAGTCTAAATCCAGAACCTGCCCTCCAAACTAGGCTGGACAAAGATGGGAGCCAGGCCTTGGCAGTACAGGGACATGAATGCAATCTTGGTGAGAACATCCCCTACCTCACAAGGTTCGGTCAATGTAGAGGGGTTGGTCAGAGATTAGAAAAGTGGATTTTTAAAGAGATTTTTAAAGTTTATTTAAAAAAAAAATTCCCCTTAGTTCTTCCTACAACTAAGTCCTAAGACTTGGTCATTCATGATATAGCTCGCCATTTTCCCATCTCTAGGCAAAACCATCATAACATGGAGGCCAACTTACACCAACTACAGCCCCAAATTTATGCTTTGATGATGCTAAAAGGTTCAGGAAGTCCTCTAAAGGAGGCTCACTCATCTGGAGGAAAGTTCTATATAACTCTGAGCTTCTTTCACCAAATATAAGGCAAACCATATAACCCCCTTGGGACCATATGTCTATATATTCCATTTTTCCTGATAAATTGCACCTGCAAGATAAAGCAATGTCTTTGAGTTTCAGGTAAATTGTTTCCAGTGCAGCTGCTACAGGACTGGGGCAGCAGAAATGCCAGTAGGACCAAGTGTTCCAGGCTATGCACTAGAATATGAACTCTCTTGGTTCATCATGAGCAGGAGGCATGAGACTCACTGCCAGCGTGGCATGTCCCTCTGTGGCCTCTAGAGCTGAGCCCTAGAGCTGAGGCACCTGGTCCTGAGAACCCAGGCACTGAGCCTCAGCTATACCTTCTGAAGCCACCCAAGAAGGGCTCTATGTTCCTCCCAAATCTGCTGCCACTGGAGGACAGAGTAGGTCCTTATAAATTTCAGGGTTTCTAGGAATAACTGCCTGACATTGCCTTTCTGTGGCTTCAGGACATTAGAGTCAGTACCCAAGGAAAGACAGATCTGGAAGGCAAGGCAGATAAAAAGAGCCAGGTCCAGGTAAGTGGGTACAGAACAGGCAGAATCTACAGTGCAAAATTAACAATAAATAATAAGACTACTAAGGAAAAGTTTCCAAAGGCAGAGTCCAGGGAGAACCCAAGAGCTGATACAAGAACCCGAGTTGTTTATAGAGTGACATTGGCTGAGCCCATGGGCAGGGAAGCCCAGGTAAGGTCATCGAGTCTATTTGGACAAGCATTTATAAACTCCAATTCATCCTTACACTATTTCTGATAAAACTAGTATTGTCTTCTCCTATAAAAGGTAAATACAGTAATTTATGTTTGCCCATTTGATGACAGATTGAGAGTTTCCTTTTTACTTGGGGGTTATAAATATTTTGAATATGTATATATATCTTACATCTTACATGTTTTATGTATATTAAGTAGCCAACTGTGTCTATGGGCAATGTACATACAATGTCTAGGAAATATATATACATAACACACCTATAAGTTTAAGTATTTAATTGATGAAAACACAAGAAGAGAGAAAGACAAAGAGAAAGAGACTGACAGCAACAAGGACAGAAAAAGCATTAGAAATTGAGAAAGAGAGAGACATAGATCTAGAGTTCTATGCAGGAAGAAACCAGTCTTGTTTGTTTTTTGAGAGGGCTGGTGCACTTTGGAATCGTAACGCTATGTCACAGGAACAATGTCCACATGTCTGGATTATGTTTGGGTTATCTGCAGCCCCCGATCTTAGTGCAACAGGATTTGCCAGTGGACCATGTCCGCTGGAACAAAGACGTAAAAAGGATGTACATTCCTTCACACACACCGTCACACAGTGACCGCCAGGGTCTGAGGGCCACTTCTGTCTGTGGCGTGTCCATCTCCTGTCATTAGGCCTCCATTCCTTCAACCATGAAGAGTTTACTAACAAGGAGAAGGAAAAGAAGTTTGACACCTTCAGCAATTTAGTAAAAGCCCCCTTTACAGGCATGTTTTCTTTAGTATTGCTGTTTTCCATCTTTATTACCCAAGGCTACACTTGACTACAGGTGAGGTGGGGGCTACCATGGTCATAGTCATTATGCTTCAGGATGTTATTGTTTGTTGATGGATATGGAGTACTGGTTACTATCTTCCTTTGCTATATGCACTGCATTTGAGCAAAGGGTCCTACCTGCTAGCTGATATCCCCATTGAGTGTCAGAGTACAAGGGTATGCATGCTGCTCTTTAGTGTGGGTCACTTGAAATGATAAATGTTGGAGGATGTTAGAATAGATTTTCCTGAAATTCTAGCTTTCATTTGTATAAGTAAATGTCATCTAATGCTTAGCAAAAGCATGCAACTAAAATGAATAAGAATCTTGGGTTTCAGACAGAAATGACCAATGGAGATAACTCATGTCAGTGGATAAAAGTTGCTAGAGTTCTTCCATTTTACTTTCTTTTAGAAGTCTAAAGCATGGCAAATAGTGCCTATATGCCAATGTAAAAGTGACTAGTCAAAGAAAGGCCAGTGCACTGCAAGAAAACTGAATTTTCATTTTAATAATTTGAAGGAATTTAATTCATGAGGAAATTAGTTTAAAAGACAATTGAGTTGATTTCTACAAGCTGTCCAAAACCATAAAAATCCATCACTTTTTAATTCGTGAGGGTACGCAAAAGTAATCTGATGAAAAGTGTCTATCCTTCATCCCTACAGATATTGCTCTCTGCCCTGAATTTCTCCTCCCATTTATCTTTTCTAACTCACCAAAGTATATAATTATTCATATAGAGAGAGGATTTGTGACCCCAAGCTGTCTTCTGAGAAATCCCACAGGAATACATAGTAGTACTGAATGCGTTTACTTATTAAAGTTATTTCTTTAATCCAGGAGCAATCTATTTATTCTTTCATTCATTCAGAAAATATTTGACTAACTACTATGTGTCAGGCCTTGTCTGTGCTGAGAATACAATGGGAAGTAATATAAACAGGTTTCCTACCTTCATGAAACGTAATCTGCTGACAGAGGAGGCACTAATCAAAAAATCACACAAATAAATATGGAGTTACAATTATGGTGTTATGAGTGAGAATTATGCAACCCAATGAAAGCTTAGAGTCAACAGATTTGACCTAGAGATATTAAAGAATACTTCTTTAAGGAAACGATAATCGTCAGTATAAAGAGAGCAGAAGGTAGAGTCAAGTTAAAAGTGAAAGGATTGGGGGAAAGGGAACTGTACATGCAAAGACCCTGTGGCAATAGGAAATACAATGCATTTCAAAAATTAAAATAAACCAGGAACTGCATTAATCACTAGGGAAATGCAAATCAAACCCACAATGAGATACTACTTAACTATTAATATGGCTTTAATAAAAAAGATGGACAATAGCAAGTTAGCAAAGATGTGAAGAAACTAGAACCTTCATACATTGCTGATGGGAATGTAAAGTAGTACAGCCACTTTGAAAACAATTTGGCAGATCCTCAAAAATTAAACATAGAATTACCACATGACCAAGGAATTCTATCCTTAGGAATATGCCCAAAAGAATATGTTCACACCAATTTTGTACGTAAGTGTTCATGGAAGCATTATTCCTAATAGCCAAAAAGTGGGAACAATCCAAATGTCCACCAACTGATGAATGGATAAACAAAATGTGCTATATCTATGCAATTTGGCAATAAAAAGGAGTAAAGTACTAATACATGCTACAACTTGCATGAACCCTGAAATCAGTATGCCAAGTTAAAGAAAACCAGACACAAAAGACCACATTCCATTTACATGATTCCACTTACACGAAATGTCCAATATAGACAAATCCATAGAGGAAGAATATAGATTAGTGGTTGCCAGGGACTGGGGGATCAGGAAATGGACAGTGACTACTAATGGATTTCTTTTAGGGGTGATGAAAATAGTTTGGAATTAGTGGTGATCATTGCACAACCTTGAAAATATACTAAAATGACTAAATTGTACACTCTAAAAGAGCAAATTTTATGGTGTAACATACCATAAAGATAAATACCAAAAAGAGTGAATGCTATCTCAATTTTTTTTTATAAAGTAAATCAGAACCAGAGAAGCAAAGAGGGTTACAGGTAAGTATAATGCAAAATGAGGCTAAAACAAGAGACAGAAGCCTGATCTCATAGTCTTTTTTACTTGAGGATTTGGTCCTTATTCTAAGAGTAATTGGGCTGTATTGTGGATAATGGACTAGAGAGGGCAAGAGTGGATGCTATAAGCCTAGGTCAGCCTTTGTAAGATCCCAAGTGTGAAAAGTTGGTAACATGGACCAAAGAAGGAGAAATGGAGATGTAGAGAAGTGGATGAATTTAAGGTTCTTAGGAAGTAACATCTATACAACTCAATCAGTGTGATGTAGTGTAGTGTCAAAGATGACTCCAGTTTCCTGAGTTGCATAACAGAATGCATTGCAATGCCATTTGCTGAAAAAAGAAATAAAGCAAGAAAACGGGACAAAGGCAGGAAGACAATGATCTTGATTTAACATGAGTTGGACATCCAAGTAGAGATGTCAAAATAAACTGGTGGATATACATGGCTGAGGCCCAGAGAAGAGGTCTAGATTGGAACTAGACATCTGTGAGACATCTCCATGAAACTCATTAAAGCGATGGGCATGGTGAGAGAATAAGGAATGGAAAGAGGAGAAGGCCTAGGGCCAAACCTTGAGGAAATCTAATATCCAATGACCAAGCAGAAGACTATGAGCCAGCAAAGGAGGCAGAAACAGTGCTCAGGAAGATACAAGGAAAACCAAGAGTATGATGTCATAGAAGTAAAGGAAGAAATTATTTCAAGAAAGAAAATGCAGTAGTGTTCTCCATATGTTAATCTTGTTTTATGAAAAATATGTCCTATGGAAAAAAATGAGTCTATAGTCAAATCCATTGGGAAATACTGAGTTAAGCAAGGTTAAATAATTGTCTTTACTATAGGACTCCTCAGATTTTCTTAGCCTGTTAATGTGGATTTCCTGTGGGTTTCCTATGGTATACAACATATCTCAAACTTATTTGGCCATAGAACAATTTCTTGGGGTGGAACAACTATTAATATGGTCTGAGACACTGTTTGGGGAACACTGTAGGAGGCAATGTGTAGGTGAAGCTCAAAGGTCAGCCCATCCTCCTTGAAGTAAACATCATCCTCCTCCACAACTAATTGATTTGAAATGAAGACCATTTGTCTTTTTGCTTTACCTTTATTGTCATTCATAACACCAACACATAAGCATATTTAGACACATCAAACTTAGCTGAATGGTTGAGATAATTAAAAGTAATAAAACACAGGGCAGTGGAGTGGGCAGAGGGTTGACTGATGGACATAAAATTTTATATGACTTTTCTCACATTCAGGGATAGACCATTCAAGAAAACACTTTATGGTGGAAGGAGGACTCTCATAGTCACATGCATCCTAGCTCCTAACCCTGTTCCCCCATACTTACAACCTTGCCTCTCTCATAGAGCATCTCTGTAATGTGAACTTCCTCCCATCCTTAGCATATCCTTCCTTCCATACTTTTTACCTTCTAGAGATGATCTCACCTCAAGTATTTTTCCTCTTTCCCCCAGCAGTACCATTCCCAGAACCAGAGGTCTTCAATCTAGAGAAGAACATTCTCAGGACTTGAGGAAGCAGACTGGGTAGCACTGGACACATCTGACCCTAAAAAACAGTGTGGAGTTGGGGTAGGGGTGCAGATAGAGCTTTAAGGCTCAAAAATCACAATGCAGTTCAGAATGGGCCTAAGTATTCCAAGTAGTTCTCTTTTGATATCACATATCCAATCCGTTCAGTAGATAGCTGTTGGACCACACACACACACACACACACACACACACACACACACACTTCCCAAAGGCAAACATTAATTCTCAGAGTAGTATAAATAACCTTAAAGGTTATTTAAGGAGAAAAATATATCTTCCTAACTTACTCCACATCTTTCAATATCAACCACATCACAATGCAATTGGTAGTTCACATTTTTATGAAAAGCACTTGTTTTTAGTTCTTTCTTTTGCTCTTTACAACCCAGCCTATTTTAAATTGTGCTCCCTCAGGTCTGCCAAGAACAATAAATAGTCCCATTGTTGAGCCATACATCTTTTGATAATTACCAAAAGACTCAGCTCATAAACAGCCCATCAAATTTTTCTTGCAATGTATATGTTTGTTTGCTTCTGCTAAGAAAATATATCTTGGTTCTTCACATTCTTAGAAAAGCATTTGGAACAAGGAGTTGCAATAAAAACTTCCTCAACTTTAAGTTCATCAAAGACAACTAAATTCACACATAACTTTTATGCGTCATTGAGTTTCCTCGTAAGAGATCTCTGAAACTCTAGGACTTCCTAAAAAGTAGCAATGGGTTTCATGTGCCATTTTCAAGAACTTTAAGTGTCTAAAGGAAATCACATACTTGGTCACCATAAGGGAGTCCAAAATATCTCTAACAAATTGGTTTGGTTTGGGTAGAAATGATAGCAATTCAGTGTTGAATATCCATTGTTTCACATTCATCACAATAGTTAACTGATAGCTACAATTGTCTTTGCTTACTAAAATAGAAACACTATAATTAATAAAAACAATTGGATAGGGAAGAAATCTTTCAAAATTTGCAGGTCATGGGATAGATGGATAATAGGACTTTACTACGTTGGGGACCACTACTTCAATGATTTCACTTCAGTCCTATATCCCCTGAAACAATGCATTAAATAAAACAGCTGTTTTCTGGTTTAGTAGTCATATAAGCAGGCAGGCTTCTGCTGACAAATTTGTGTTTTGTTTTCTGTGTTTGTGTTTACATTTGAACACATGTCTTCCCTTGCATCCACAAGGTTATAATTATTAGGTGTTCCAGTTAAAACCATGTAAGGGCTCATCTATTGTTGCATGATTTTGAAAACATGCTATCTCTTTTGATGACTATGATATTATTAATCAGCTAATTATCATCATTGAAAAAAATATGTGTCCAACTAGTTTTTAAAACACCTTCTGAAAACAAAGTACTTTAAACTCTTAAAATGTGTATATTATTTGAAGATAAGATGCATTTGTATGTGTAATTGCTCAGCTCCAAGCAATGGGAAAAATAAGTATAGGACCCCACAGAGATCATGTCACCTTGTTGACTTCTGATGTTTTTGTGACATTCCCTCCAAGCTCAGCACAAGGTATTTGTCTGTCAGCAATGGTCAACTAAATGATTAGCTGACACAGCTCTTCACTCTATGGGTCACTGGCAGAACAGACAGGTTCAAATATACAAGATGTTGGCTCTAGCTCTTCCTGAATGCCTTTCCTACTTCATTAAGCTTTAAGCATAGCTGTTTGTTTAAACATAGGAAAATAACACACATTGGCACTCAAAAATATAAGCCCACTCCTAAATGCAATAGATCTATCTACGTAGGAATAATCTAACAAACTGATTCTAAAGATAGGGTTTTTTCCAACCATTTTATTTTCAATGACATTTTATCCATACAACCATATAATTATGACACAGCAGTAAGACCCAAATGTGGTCATAATATCTGTCCTCCCTCCCTAAATCATACCCATGAATGCAGGTGGTATCAACCACAATTCATCAAAACAAATTCTGACCAACAGGATATATTTGGCATTTTCTCAATACATCTTATAAGACAAGTGTTTGATTTATTTCTCCCGGAATGATTGAGGAAGACCAACAAGTAGAAAAAGGACAAAAGAGGCACAACTTGAAATAAGATGGGATGCTCCAAAGGCTAATATTAAGCTAAAATCCTTATTAAATGTAATTGACAATCTTTCAGATTACATCTGAGTTCTGGAAGGCTGGAGACTCCATCTCCCTTGTTTATCACTTCATCCCTAGTGCCTGGAACTTAGTGAGTGCTCATAGATATTTGTTGACAAATAAGTGGAGCTTGAAAGAATCTTAGAAAATCTCTACACAAACACTTCACTTCACTCAGAGGGAAACGGAAAGCCAGAGGAACAAAAACAATTTCGCAAAGTCACAAGTATCTGGCAATCTAACCACAGTGTTTCCACCATCTTGCTGGTGTTTCTTGGAGGAAGGCCTGATTCTCCACCCTTAAAGGAAGGTCTTTATCCTTTATTCCAGGATTCTATCTCCTACGGAAGTTCAAAGAATTAACTTCTAAGGAGTTAAAAGTGGCTACCCCTAATCTGAGACACACTTTAATCTTATTCCACATTCCTGTGGCACCAGAATAGCTTCTCAGAGAGATTCCTTTGTACTCAGATTGCCCCAATTTATGCTTCTCTTAAAGTGATAATATTTGCTGATGAAAGTTGAGGGGTGGGCTCAAGGTGATCCTGCCAACCCAAAATAAAGGAAAATGGTGTGAACATGGAGGAATTTTAAAAGCCATTTTGGTGAAATAGAAAATATAATTGAAAGCCAAGGATATATTTAGACAGAAAAGATCCTATCCCAGTGCCTAGTTTCCATGGTGTTGAAATGTAAGCTAAAATCCTTATTATATAAAGAGAGGCATTTCCTTTCTCATTTTGAATATGCTTGAGTGGCAATGGAGGCAGATTTTGTCATCAGACAGAACAGAAGAATATTACCATTTATGCAGGGTTTTGTAGTGGAATGATACCATTTTACAGACCCAAAATTGAATGTTAGAAACATAAACCGATGTATAAATTCTATAGACTGTAGAAAGGGATTTGATAACCAGCTATTGTGTTGGACCAAAATAGACATGTCCACAAATCTACGGGGCTGGACTTCAGCCTTTTAGGACAATGCAAGTCAGACCCAAAGGCAGAATGTTCTTCCTCCCATCATTATAAAGTACCCAGCTCATATAGCCCTAGCTGAGCAATATTCAGGCCAAGTAGAACATACATCCTGAACTCCAGGCCCTTACAGTCAAAGACAACTCTAACACAACTAAACCAAGTGGCGTTAAAACAATTAGATACACAAAAACCAAAGAAATTAACACATATGCCCCCACTAATTCCATTTACACACAGAGTAAGTATATTTCTTAAGGAAGTGGTGGAAAATGAAGAAAAGTCATGGATTTATTTATACAGAAAACATGAAGCCCAGGGACACCTGGGTGGCTCAGTTGGTTAAGCGTCTGCCTTCGGCTCAGGTCATGATCCCAGGGTCCTGGGATCGAGTCCCGCATCGGGCTCCCTGCTCCGCGGGGAGCCTGCTTCTCCCTCTGCCTCTGTCTCTCTCTCTGTCTCTCATGAATAAATAAATAAAATCTTTAAAAAAAAAAAAAAAAAGAAAAAGAAAACATGAAGCCTGAAAGACCCTGTGATTGTTGCTAGTATATTCACGATGATTCCGTGACAGTCTGGGCATTCCAGAAGACCCTAACTAGGATGATCTGATGAGTAGTATAAACAGGAAACCACAGCCTAGGAGACCTCTCAAGGATGAGATTGAGATGATTTGACAGGTTACTGGATAAATTTGCTGTAGAGGCCTGAGGGTATGAAGCTATGGGGAAGCAAGAGAGAGAAAAAAAGGCAGAGCAGACCATACATGGAAAGGACTAGCCTCCAATGTGAAGAGATTAGTCCTGACCTACAGAGAACATCTACCAGACTCCTAGTTTGCCAGGAGATGTGTTTGACAATTTAAGGATATTTCTTACTTTGGTAGGCTTCATCCACACCAAGGTTATAGGACTTTGGAGGTAAGAACAATAATTTCTCATTTCACTTGCATTCATACATATTGGAGGAAAATGGAAAATAAGAAATTTTGCCACCTGGCTAGACCTCCTGAGAACCTAGGAAAATTAAACCACCAGGCTCAGGGAGTTACAAGGTTTAAACTGGAAGGCCACTCCAAATCTAAGGAAGCTCTAACAGTCAAATTATTTTTTTCTTTTTTTTTTTAAGTTTTTTTTTAAATTCCAGTTAGTTAACATACAGTGTAATATTAGTTTCAATTTAGTGATTCAACACTTACATACAACACCCAGCACTCACTACAGGAGTCCCTTAACCTGCTGTTTAGTTACAGAATTGTAATCAAATATATCTCTAAAGAAGTTTTTACTTTCTCCAATAATGTTTGCAAAATACCCACCACAAAGGCACATGGCATCCCTGAAATGGCCAATATTCATGTTTACATGCTCTGTAAATGTGTGTTTGGCTCATGGGGCTCTCCATGATTTCCCCAGTGTGTGCCCTGCCATACGGTTGCAGTGGAGGGTATCACATGTCTCCCTCCCCAGCTCCCATCCCTACCCCCATCACCCTGTGGCTATAGAGTCCATGGTACTTCCTCCACACAGCCTGTAATTCCACCACTAACAACCCAAGGGCCCTGTTAAGTCTCATAGTCTATTAAGTACATTATCTAAGCTATTATAATACACTATTATAAATATGAAAACTAGATTTTCATGAAAACATTTCAATGGTTGAATTATCTTCTTTCCCCTCAGTTTACTGCTAGTGAAAGAATATGTTTCCATTAAAAGCTATCTGGATATCTTAAGGGTACTCTACTTTAAGCAAAGGAAAAATGAGTTCAGAAACTAGTAAACAGGACAAAAATGAATTTTTTATATAAATTCAGAGATAAAACTAGTGTATGATACTTAAGATTCTAGATGGTAAACTCTATTTTTTTCCAGCCCCAAATCTATTTTTTTCTAGGACCAAATTTTACAAAGAGAAGGCTTGACTGTGCATTTTTTCTTCAGTGGGGCCTAGTTATTTCATAGCATTCTGTGTACTGGTGTATACCTAGCAAGTGCCGATGAGCATAACATAAGGATAAACAACAGTTTTGTTATTCTTGTTGTGGAAACCACAGTCTATAGAAGTAGAAACAAAAGGCGGCACCTGGGTGGCTCAGTTGGTTAAGCATCTGCCTTCGGCTCAGGTCATGATCCTAGGGTCCTGGGATTGAGCCCCCTATCCCTGGCTCTGCTCAGTGAGGAGCCAGCCTGCTTCTCCCTCTCCCTCTGCCTGCCGCTCTGCCTACTTGTGTGCACGCTCACGCTCTCTCTCTCTCTTTCTGTCAAATAAATAAACTCTTCTAAAAAAAAGAAATACAAATGAAAGTATTTGACTCCATATTAAATTTTAAAAGAGCATGATAATTGTTTCGTACAGGAGGGTTGGATGTGAATAATTTGGTATCAGTCCACATTCCATTTAGATAATTCACTCACAGTTTTTGTCTTGACCCTCTCACTTGACTTAATAATATACTAACTTTCAATTTCAAGAAAAACAGATTAACATGAAGATTAGCCTAATACCGGGGTAATGTTCAATGTAAATTAAAATATAAAATTATAAAATATAGTACTACCCACTGAATAGTTTATTTTCTTTTTGAGTTTTGCCATTCTTGATTTCCTAGTTAATTAACTGGTTGCCACTATAAAGAAAATTTTCCTTCTTCTTAATTAAATTGAATATTGAAAAACCTTTTGAATTAGAGCTGTGGCTCTCAAACTTGACTGAGCAGCAGAATAAGCTAGCAGATTAATTAAAACATAGATTGCTGGGCTCTGCCACTCAGTATTTCTGATTGAAGAGGTCTAGGGTAGGACCAGAGAATTTGTATTTCTAACCAGTTCTCAGTTGATGTTGATGCTGCTGGTCCAGGAATGACACTTTGGGAAAGCCACTGGATTAGAGGACATTATTGTTCACTATTAGCTTTAACAGATAGAAGAAATTCCACCTCTCAGAACTACCAGGATCTATGTTTTACAGTGGCTATTTCAATAACGTTGTTATTGGCATCTTCAGCAACAGGTTGGTAGACCAGATCTAAGCAAATGGTGACTCTGCTGAGGGGTTAGGGGGTGGGGATTGGTAATTCCAGCAGACTAAAGAAAAGAATCTAAGAGATACCACCAGCTTTGCTTTTCTTTTTCAACATTCCTCTGGCTATTTGGGGGTTTTTTCTGGTTCCATACAAATTTTAGGGTTATTTGTTCCATTTCTTTGAAAAAAGTTGATGGTATTTTGATAAGGATTGCATTAAATGTGTAGATTGCTCTGGGTAGCATAGACATTTTCACAATATTTGTTCTTCCAATCCATGACATTGGGGAGGGTATGGGCTATGGTGAGCACTGTGAATTGTGTAAGACTGATGAATCACAGACGTGTACCCCTGAAACAAATAATACATTATGTTAATTTAAAAAAAAAGTTATGGTATAACCATAAAAAAAAAAGAATCTAAGAGAAACTAACAGGATCAAGTCAACACTATAACTTAAACTGTTAGAGGATCTCACAGCCAGAGATAAGATTTGAACTATACCTAACTCTTAATACCTGAAATACCTGACTCTGTCAAGATACAGATTTGATGTGGATTCAGGGAGCTATGAGACAGTGGGGAATGGAAATCAAGTTAGGGAGACAGTTCCTAGAGAACAAAGTGGAAATAGTGCGAATACTAATCCCAGGCCAGATTGTTCCAAGAATTTCACCAGAATGAATAAAGGTAGCTTCTCCATGCATTGTAAGTGGTTAGGATGTGATGTTAGATGGAGATGGGAAATTCTGAATTACAAAAGTGCCTAGACTCTATTGCCCGGGGAACTTTTCAAAAATACCACTGTCCAGGCCCCATCCAGACCTTAAATAGAATACCTAGGGGTGATGCCTGAATATTAATATTTTTTTAAATCTCCCAAGTACAGAAGCTTTTGTTTCCCTAGCCTTTGGAGAAGATATTTGCAAATGACACTACAGATAAAGGGCTGGTATCCAAGATCTATAAAGAACTTCTCAAACTCAGCACCCAAAAAACAAATGATCAAGTCAAAAAATGGGCAGAAGAGATGAACAGAGACTTCTCCAAAGAAGAATTTGTATAAATTTGTATAAATGGCTAACAGACACATGAAAAAAATGTTCATCATCATTAGCCATCAGGGAAATTCAAACCAAAACCACACTGAGATACCACCTTATACCAGTTAGAATGGCAAAAATTGACAAGGCAAGAAACAACAAATGTTGGAGAGTGTGTGCAGAAAGGGGAACCCTCTTACACTGTTGTTGGGAATGCAAGTTGGTACAGCCACTTTGGAAAACAGTGTGGAGGTGCCTCAAAAAATTAAAAATAGAGCTACCTTATGACTCAGCAATTGCACTACTGGGTATTTACCCCAAAGACACAGATGTAGTGAAAAGAATGGCCATATGCACCCTAATGCTCATAGCAGCAATGTCTGCAATAGCCAAACTGTGGAAAGAGCCAAGATGCCCTTCAACAGACGAATGGATAAAGATGTGGTCCATATATACAATGGAATATTACTCAGTCATCAGAAAGGATGAATACCCAACTTTTATATCAACATGGATGGGACTGGAGGAGATTATGCTAAGTGAAATAAGTCAAGCAGAGAAAGTCAATTATCATATGGTTTCACTTATTTGTGGAACACAAGGAATAGCATGGAGGACATTAGGAGAAGGAAGGGAAAAATGAAGGGGGAAAATCGGAAGGAGAGATGAACCATGAGAAACTATGGACTCTGAGAAACAAACTGAGGGTTTTAGAGGGGAGGAGGTGGGGGGATGGGTTAGCCTGGTGATGGGTATTAAGGAGGGCACGTACTGCATGGAGCACTGGGTGTTACATGCAAACAATGAATCATGGATCACTACATCAAAAACTAATGATGTATTGTATGGTGACTAACATAACATAATAAAATAAAATTTAAAACATAAAAATAAATAAAAATTAAAAAAATAAATCTCCCAAATGATTCTAATTGATAGCAGATTGGGATAGAATAACACTGGAAAGAATAACAATATGGCATGCATAAGATAGTATGAGGGACCAAAGCAGAAAAATAGAAGCAAAAGAAAGGTGGAAACAACCCAAATATATCAATAATTTAAAAATAAAAACATCACAGACCAATCTTACCAATTTAAGAACAAAACACAGACATTGACACATCGGACAAAAATACAAAAATCCAGATGTAGGCTGTTTACAAGAGACACACTAAAAACAAAGTAGAAATCTATTATCCCTGGAAAACAGAAACCTGGAGTTGCTATATCTTTAACCAAAATAGAATTTGACAAGCATAATTAGAGATCAGAGGTTGCTAAGTAATGATAAAATGCTCAAGTATCCAGGATAATATAATAATTTAAAACTTATATGCACCTGGGCACCTGGGTGGCTCAGTCAGTTAGGCATCTGCCTTTGGCTCAGGTCATGATCCTAGGGTCCTGGGATTGAGTCCCACATCAGGCTCCTGTTCAGTGTGGAGCCTACTTCTCCCTCTCCTCCCTGCTCCTACTCTCTCTTGCTATCTCTGTCGCTATCTCTCTCTCAAATAAAGAAATAAAAATCTTTAAAAAAAAAAACTTATATGCACCTAATAAAATAGTCTCAAAATATATAGAACAAATATTAATAGAACTACAAGGAGAAATTAGCACACCCATGGCACATTCGGAAGTACAACTGACCCTTGAACAACACAAGTTTGAACTAAACAGGTCCATATATACGCAGATTTTTATAGTGCAGTCCTATGAATGTATTTTCCTTATGGCTTTCTTTTTTTTTTTTAATAACATTTTCTTTTCTCTCCTTTCTTCTCTCCTTTTCTTTCTTTATTGTAAGAATACAGTATATAATACATATATAAAATATGTGTTAATCAACTGTTTATGCTGCTGGTAAGGCTTTCAGACAACAGTAGGCTATTAGTAGTTAAATGTGGGGGTAAGTCAAGTTATACATGGATTTTTGACTGTGCAGGGTACCCTTAACCCTCACATTGTTCAAGGGTCAACTGTAATTGCCAATTCAAGAGATTCTGGTTTTAAAAACTGCCCTATACAAATGGTCAATACAATTAATTACTCTGGAGAGGACAAACACTCTGGCTCATTATCATATAGTGGCATAGTATGTCAGAAAAGTGGTACACATTTTTCCAATATGGATACAGAATGCCAAACATATCCAAAATTGGAATTAAAATTTAAAATGTAAATAACCCACTACATCTTGTATAGAAGACCTTGTATGAAAGGTAATTTTCAACAGCAGTTTAGATTACTAACCTGGAATGCTGCCATACCATACTAACTGTACTCCCCATGTCTCTCACTCTCGATCTGACAATCATTCAGGGCTTCAGATACCAAGCACCCTGTTTTCTTTCATAACACTTTTAATCATTGTACTTATAATTCATAGTATTCATAACACTTTATAATTGTATGTTGATTTCTGTGCTCCTTACTTTACAGTCTCTTTCTCCCATAAACTATAAGCTCCATGAAGACCAGGGCCAAGTCTAGTTTTTTTTCAATGCCACATGCCTAGCACTTAACAGAGTGTCTGGCACATGGAAGGCATCCAATAAATGTTTCTTAATGGATACATTCAAAGCATTAAGAGCAAGTGAGAGACAAAGAAGTTCACCCCTGCTAGCTAACTAAAAGTTTACACTGCACCAGAAAACAATCATCAATTCAAACAAGTTTTGTTTCAAAATCATGAAGCAAAATGACTGTACCATCAATTCAGTAATAGACAAAGGAAAAAAAATTTCCTTTTTTTTTTTAATTCTCTGCCAGATCAAAATATCCTTTGAAACACATTAGAATGAAAACACTGAGACATCTTCAAATGGCACAGCGGGCGAAAGCTCTGGAGAGGAAAGAGATCATGTATTTTAGCAAAGCTATCATCCATTCTTTGACTCAAACTTAGTCCTTCAAAAGGAACAGGTCTTAGTGAGTAGGCAAATCTATTTATAAGCTTTGTTGTGGTAACCAATCATAGCAACAACATCACTGATGCAGTAAGGTCATCCTACATGCTATAAGATACTACTGGGAACATTTAAAATTTTTCTTCCTTCTTCTGGAGAAAGCATTTATTTTTTATTTAAAAAAAAAAGTACAGAGGATAAAAAGAAAGAAAAAGAAAGTCAAGACAGCCTTGCACAAGTTGGAGTCAACTGAGTTACGTGAAGACAGAGTAAACTGAAGTTTGCATCAGTTCACTTGGGAATCTTTGGAAATGATGGACCAGTTTCATCATTCTTTACTTGGTTGGGAAAAGTGTTCCTAACTGGATACATTATATGGAAAAAGATCGTTATGGGGCGCTTGGGTGGCTAATTTAGTTGGGCCCCTGACTTAATCTCGGCTCAGGTCTTGATCTCGGGGTTGTGGGTTCAAGCCCCACATTAGTCTGCGTGCTGGACATGGAGCCTATTTAAAAAAATTAAAATTAAAAATAAATAAATAAATACAAAAGAAGAAGATAGTTATTCCTCTATTCACAAATGAAAAGGGATCACATTGATATATGTTCCTTAAGTAATGATTAAGTAATGATTGCATATAAGAAGGGCTAAACAATAAGATGAGCATATAAGGGAGATAAAATCTCAAGTATTTTTCTTCAATTTCTCTGCTGGGAGAGAATGTTTCACTGTGGAAAATATAAAATAGCACCCTGGATATCTCTATAATGTTCTTATAATTCTGGTTAATATACTATAATAAGATACAAAATGTCAAAAACAGCAATCGCATTTGTTGACTATATGAATTTCTTGAAATAAGTTCTACCCTCATTTTCACTTCCATTTATATATGTTTATTTGTTCAGTGTTAGGGTAGCCGGTGATGTGAGGTGGCAAAGAATTGATGAGGGGAGCAAAAAGCAGGACAGAGTTTATTCACTCGTCAAGGGAGGAGAGGGGCCAGACATCTAGAGAAATGTCGGTCCCGAGTTTCTGTCAGGCTGGGCATTTTAAGGAGTTTTAAAGGATGTGAGAGTCAAAAACTAATGATGTACTATATGGTAGCTAATTGAACATAATAAAAAAAAAAGAAAAAGAAAATTTCAGAAAGAGAAAAATAAAATAAAATAAAATAAAGGATGCAAGAGGGTTGCAGCTGCACCCATGGCAGATGGTATGTGGGGGGGGGGGTCAACTCTTGGCCAGGTAAAGCAGGAGGTGTCAGGTTTTTCAAGGCTCTGCCCCGGGCTCATCTGGGATGTGAGTTGTGGTCAGGTGAGAGAAGAATATGTTTTGTAGTTGGAGTCTACTTTCCAAGAATGGAGGGCAACATGACCTAGAAAAACAAAGAGTTAGAGCCAAATGCAGACACCTATGAGTTTTGTCTGTAAATGAGCCTGGGTGGGGGGCTGTGAATAGATTCTTTTCATTCAATTTGTGTTCAAAACTGAACTTGTCAACTACCCTCCAAAACCAGCTTTGTGGAATTTCTATGTTGGGGTTTATTCTTGAAATGTAGAAACACAAGGACCATTTTTTATTTGTCCTAGTTGTGTGTTTGTGCATGTGTGTGCATGTGCATATGTGTGTGTGTGTGATGAATCCTGTTACTGATGCTTGAAAACGCTTCTTTATCTAAAATATATCTATACAATTTACTCAGTAATTCCTTTCTGCTAGAGGAAAATCAGAAATAAAGGCAACGATATGGACAAGGATATTTATAGCAGCATTATACATAATAGCAAAAATTCATAGAAAACCTCTGGCCCATATATATCCATCAATAGCAAATGAATAAGTAGATCAATATATCTATGAAAGGAAGGGCTTTTGTTTTTGCAAAGAATATTTAATATGTGAAAATGCTTAAGTATATTGATTGATATATTTAAAAAGACTGAAAAGATATAAAATGTAACTTTTACATTTCTACATTTTACAAATATTCTATGATATATATATTTTTTAATAAAGGGGGAAAGCAAGTTATTAGGAAGGAAGGAAATGAGAAAGAGAGGGAAGGCGAGAAGAGGAAATAAGGGAGGGAGAATATCTTGGATTGATTTCCTCCTCTCTATTCTCACTTGGATCACTGAAGTTCAGCAGCTAATCATGGCACCTCTGCATTGATGCTTGGCTCCAGCATCTCTTCCTCCCATCCCACCACCTACTGCTGCCAGATTGCTCTTCCTCTGATCAAGAACCCACTGAGTCCAAATTTCTCTGCCAAGAGAAGAATGAAATTCATGCTCTCATATTCTGCCAGTGAAAATATATATTGGCACAAGCTTTCGGTAATTTAACAAAATATATCAATAACAATAAAATATTCATATATGTTTTACCAAAATATGTCCCTTGTAGTAATTCCTCCTATGGAGAAAAAAATATCAGAGTATTTTTTTTTAAGATTTTATTCATTTATTTAATTGACAGAGAGAGAGAGAGACAGCGTGAGAGGGAACACAAGCAGGGGGAGTGGGAGAGGGAGAAGCAGGCTTCCGGCTGAGCAGGGAGCCCAATGCAGGGCTCGATCCGAGGACCCTGGGATCATGACCTGAGCCAAAGGCAGTCACTTTAACCAACTGAGTCACCCAGGCACCCCTATCAGAGTATTTTTTAAAGATGTATTTATTTTTAGAAAGAGAGAAAGAGCAGGGAGAGGGGCAGAGGGAAAGAATCTTTCAAGCAGACTCCTCACTGAGCAGGGTGCCGCCGCAGGACTCCATCCCATGACCCATGAGATCATGACCTGAGCCGAAACCAAGAGTCGGACACTCAACCGACCAAGCCACCCAGATGCCCCAGAGTATTTTTTTAAGTCATCTCGTGGTACTATATGTATTAGAAGAGAACAGAATACCACAACCTACAAGTCTAACAAAATAGACTGATTAACCTACAACAAGATCACAAAATGTGGTATTATTTGGCCATCAGAAATCATGCTTCTGGGCGCCTGGGTGGCTCAGTTGGTTAAGCGACTGCCTTCGGCTCAGGTCATGATCCTGGAGTCCTGGGATTGAGTCCCGCGTCGGGCTCCCTGCTCAGCAGGGAGTCTGCTTCTCCCTCTGACCCTCCTCCCTCTCATGCTCTCTGTCTCTCATTCTCTCTCTCGCAAATAAATAAAATCTTAAAAAAAAAAAAAAAAGAAATCATGCTTCAAAAAGAAAACATGTAATGGCATGCAAAAATGCAGATAATGTAATGTTAAAAGAGAGTTACAAAAGTATATATATAGCATTATATGTTTTAATTATAAAAGGAAATTTTGCATAGGGAAAAAATTAGAAGGGAGTATTGCAAGGTAGTTATCTCTGGGAGGTAGAATCATAAGGGATATTGTTACTTTCTCTCCTCTGTATATGTCTATTTTTCTCTTTGAAGAAGTATATCTACCTAGACAACCTTACCTTTTATGACCTACACCTTCAGTCAGATGATCTCCTCATTGTCCCTCCAAAATACCATGATCTTTCCTTTCTCCACACCTTTGCTGATGCTGATCCTCCTACTTAGAATTCTCATCTTCTTTTCCTCCAAGAGCAAGTCTCAATCTCTCCATCTCTATAGAAGCTTCCCTGACTGTGTTGATCTTTAGCCATCACATCTTTCTGTGGTCAGTCCTCAGTTAGTGGCATTCTATGCCACTTATCAAGGGCATGAATTTTCTCCTTTAATCCTCAAACCTCCCTGGGAGACTTACATTATTATATCCACTTTGTTGATGAGGATACTGTGTGATCCAGAACTATTATGTAACATGTACAAGAGCACTGTTTCATTACCCTTTAATTATTTCCTGTCTCTACATGCTTTGTCTCTTCACCAAGATTATAAACACTCTGTGTTCAAGGATCTCATTTTACGCAATAGTACCTTACTTATCTGGTATCCAGGAATTAGTTTTTGCCATAACTGCACTTTCCAAACAACTGTTTGCTTTAATTATCAAACATTATTTTGTGTTAACCGTGTTCAGTTATTTTAACAATTCCCTGTCTTTTAAATTGAGTCTTATGAGCATAATTAACTTTTTCTCTGATATGTATTGTCAGTCTGAATATCAGGTATGATACAGGGCTGTATCATAGTCATATTCTCAGAGAATATTGGGGAATAGAAGAATCTGCCTTTAAACCAAATGTCAGCCATAGAATCTTAGTGTGTCTTACATTAAGTATTACCAGTGAGACTCATGTATCTAATTTCTTTTCTCTCCTACTCCATATTAAAATGGACAGGTGAGCTCACTTTAACAAGTACGACTATCATGTCTATGTATTTCCAGCTGTATCTGTCTGCTGATGACAGGAACTGAGTACTGAAACACTACCGCTGAGCTAACTGTAGTCAAAACTGTAATGAAAAATGAGTAATTTAAAGAATGGGTCAGACAACAAAAATATGTTCTATTTCAAGAATCCTTACATAGTATTTACACTGAAAATTTCTAGTTAAAATTTCTAGTTAAACTAAATTTCTAGTCCTTTCAGGTAGGGATAGACAGATAGATGATAGATAGATAGATAGATGATAGATAGATAGATAGATAGATAGATAGATAGATAGATAGATGATAGATAGATAATGCATTGTATTTTATATCCACTCAGACACATACACTGCAAAGTTTACTGCTACTAAAAGTCTATTCACATTCATTTGTTGTAAGATAAGACTCTGAGTTTTCCAAACTTTCTTATGACAATAATTACATAAGGCCCTTCAGAAATTTTTTATTTAATACTTTGAAATATTCAGATTCTAGATCTTTCCCCCAGGAAATCATGCTTCTGTTGATCTGGGTTAGGGCCTGAGAATCTACTCTTTTTTTAAAAAGCATTCTGGATAATTTCAAGGTCTCTCTCAAGAATTGGTGTTTGCTGGTAATCTGGTGTGTGGGTCCTTGCATATCAACAAATGTCTTTTTTTTTCCTTCATAAAGGAGAATATCTTGGCTGGGTATAGGACACTTTCCCTTCATTAGACAAATGGAGAGAGCTTATAAGGGCCTATTCTAGGTGGTAAGAATGACATACAAATCCTCTCTCACCACAGAGCTCATATTCTAGTGGGAGAGAAGATACAATAAACAGACACATAGTAAAGCAGATAGTGATGAGTGCTATGTAGGAAATAAGGCAGAGTAAGGAAGACAAAGAATGATGGGGGGTTCTATTTTATTAAAATACGAGAATTAGAGAAGAGTTCCTCGATAAGACAATAATAGAACAAAGACCTGGAGGAAGGGAAGGAGACATATAAGAGTCCAGTGAAGTGAATCCCAGGCCAACTGCTAGGAGGCCATTGTGACTGGGGAGGTGTGGGCAAGGGGCAAGGGGTCATAGATGAAGTGAGAGAAGAAAGGAGAGGGTTTCAGAAACGGGAACCGTAAGGAGTTTGAGCACAGAGGTGATGCAATCTGACCAATCTTTTAAAAAGTATCCTTCTGGCCATTGTGTGGAGAACAGAGTCTCTGGTAGGCTGTTGGCAATAATCCGGGTGAGAGACCTGGGTGGCTTAAACCAGCTGTTTGGAACAAAGCTTCACAGGTTTGTTTCTTTTTTTTCTCATATGAATTAGATTACAATAATTTTATCTCTGTCTTCTGTAAATGCTATATTCCACTGTCTTTTAGCTTTCATGTTTCAAAGGGAAAGAACAAGGCCAGTGGGAGTGTGTTTACTTTTTTATATAACTTGTTCTGTTTGGAAGTTCTTAGGACTTTCCTGTTTATCCTTGAACTAAGATTTCCAATGAAGCAGATAAGAGACATATTAAGTGGTGTACCAAAGGATAGAGTTGGGTTGTCAAATCAAGGGCAGAACAACACAAAGTTGGGGACAAGGAAACGATTGGAAGCCCTGGGCCCTAGCACATAGGCAAATGGGTTAAGGGCAGAAAGTCAGCTTTCAAAGAAAGCCCTGGGGGCCTTCCTTACCTGGCTACAGGGTAACAGCCCTTCCCCCACTGGCCTCAAACCAATGAACCTTAGACTCCAGTGGCCAAGCTGAGCTGACTTCTATTCCCATGCTTTTACTATCGCTTTCCTTTGCCACAAGAAAAAACATGGTCAGAATTAAATTTGGAAATATTTCGTTGGCCACTTATGTTGCCAACATTTAATTTCTGTATGTCTTCTTTCATCTCTATTCATAAGCATCTGTTCTAGACACTTACTTAGTACATAGATAGATCTAAGTATCTATTCACACATATCTGTGGCCTTAAAAGAACTGGGATATTTATTCAAATGTATAAGTAGAAATTCTGCTTTATTTAGATGCATTTCTTGATTTTTTTTAATTTCATATTTGGCTAAAAGCTGAGTTCATATCTATAAAAAGCTAGTCTCATTTTGGATGTAGGCAGGGAAGAGCCTTGAAGAAAGTATTTATGCCTTGGGCTATTTGGTGGGAGGAGTGGAGCGGATGAGCAGGGAAGCCTGATTGAATACAGGGTGAGGCGAGTTCCTCCATCTACTGTGCACGGTGAGGTAGAGTATTGGTTTTAGGAACGATGTCAAGAAATGAGCAGGCACCTAATTGAAGATCACGGCAGGAAAACAAATAATAACATTTGATAATGATTCACAGAAAAATAAAAGTGCAATAAAGACAACTTCTGAATTTATTCTGTGTGTCCTTCCCTCCTCTGTTTCTTTGGCTATTGAGATTTGTCTTGCTCCCACTCCTTCCCTGTCACCCACAATCACCACAATTTCTCTCTCATTCATTCTATGAACATCTTCATCTGCTATTTCTGTGTTTTCAGTTGAAGAAACACTTCAGTGCTTGTAACGTGCAGCCTAGAAGATGCGTGTGCAATTGTGGATGAAGCTAACTGAACAAGAGACACCAGGAGGGACACGAAGACCTAGAAATCTAAGTGGGCAGGATGCCCAGGCAGTGGACAGAAGACGAAGATGAACAAACTCCAAAGAGCCACCTGGAGAACAGATGGGAACCAGAGACCAGAATGCTTTTCTCAAATCAAACGGAAAACAGGAAGGCCATCCAAAGATTTGGGGGGCAGGGAGAGTAAACAATGCAGAGGGAATCATGACCAATGAGCTCCTTTCCTAGAGGATGTATCTAAAGCAAGTTCCGGCACAAACGTGGGAGGGGGGTTCCCATTAAATGGTTATATTATGCTCAACCAGTTCCAGTGGGAAATCTCAAAGGAAGCCACGATTTTCAACCTCAAAATAACCCTTTTCCTTCAATGGGTGTACTTGTTTTTAAGAAGCCAAGTACAATAAAATATTCACTGTGAAGAGTTTTTCATGGTAAAAGGGTATCCCAGGGGATATCTTCTGGTGCTGCATTGTCACTTTTTGTGGAACTTACCCTGACTTCATTCTTCATTAGGTTGGAATTGGGATAAAAGAGCAGAATGGGTCATAAGGTCCTGTTCCAAGTAATTAGAGAGTTTCTTCTTTTATCTAAATGTGCCTTGTTAAAGTATATCAGTGTCAGCCAGGTTAATTGGAACTTTAATACATAATTGATGTTAATTTATGGCGCTTTTTGTTCCAGGATGCTACTGCAGACCTTAAAGTCAGGATACAGTTTTCTTGTTATTAATTATATACAGAAAGCCAATATCCCTTTTGAGAAGAGACCCATGTCATCTGTAGCTTATTAAAGATACAGTGTGCCAGCCATAGGTCACCTTTACTGCAGAAGTCCTCCCTGAATTCCATATTACTCCATAGTAACATCATGCACTAATCACAGAAAGTGAAAATGAAAGTTTTAAGCTAAGGCTCATGCGTACTATATGTTAAGCAATCTAACATACAATGTTAAAATATATTCTACTTCCATGGAGTCACTGTATTCCATAGGGCCATGGAATCCTAGTTTCATTTTGGAAATCAGTGCACCATCTTGGAAGCAGAAATGTCTCCAAAAATATAAAAGTGCTAATATTACCATGACTGAGGCTGCCACGAATAAAGAATGCCAAATGAGGTCTATGAAATTTTTATTTTTCTTGCAGAGTTTCCATTTCAATTCTAATTCTTTGTAATCAGTTTTTTCAAGAAAGAGGAGGAAAAATAGTGTGTCTCAAGTGTAATAAAAAGCTCTGTGTTCTACATGTCTTCCTCTATGAAAACTAATGCTAAGTTAAGAATTTGGTAGACAAAAGTACAGGGTTATGCAAGAACTATAAACTACATAAGCCCGTATGTTGTCCAAAAGGCCTTGACTGAAATCTCAAGGCAGAAATTGAGGGAAGGATTAAGTCCAATGTATGGACTTACTTGATGAATAGAGTCCTAAATTTGTTTATGGTTAAAAGATGCTGTATTTGCCAGCTTTGCCCAGTGACTATAACATTTTGAAAGAGCAAAGACTGGATGGCTTTATATAAATCTAATGTATTGGATTTTTTTTTCTGATATGTCAACATGTTTTATTCAACTTATTACCATCATGTGATCAGATGTGACATAATGTGATAAACAGCAGTGGAGTCTCACAATGGAACATTACACAACATGATGTGTCAAGTTTCTTTTGAACTTTTCTTGGGATCCAGTATCAGCCAAAAGGAGGTCATTTTAATTATCAGATGATTAATTAATTAGATAGTTAATTGTCAGAGGTAGATGAATCCAAAGACAATGTGCTTCCGTACATGCATGTTTGTACAGAGGGAAACATGACATTTTAAAATGTACCTACCAAATGAAAAGAAACTAAAGTTCAAGGATTTCAATTATCTTTTATTCAAGTAACATTCATAAATAGCTACTATATATTATATTGTGTGAAGCATGTTCAAAAATAGAGAATATTTCCTGCCCTCAAAGAGTTGATATTTGAGTTACAAACACAAAGCCTTCCTAGAAATAATCTGGACATTTAGAAAGCGCTTAATTTGAAGTTAACAATGAAGGAACAAGTTCCAAGGCAATGAGTAAAAAAATATGAACTATACTACACTGTGGTACTTTGCTACTGTTTGCGTCTTAGGGGAAGCTACCATATTTCAGAACAAGGGTGATTGGCATAGCAAAAGTTTTTTTTAACATAGTAATGAAAACGCCCATATTAAACACACTTAGGCATAACCCAAAAACAAAAACAAAAATAAGATCCTATGTAAAACTTTAATAAATCAGTGTTTTAAAGTTATTTCCTGCTTTTTCTTTTTCTGATAAAGACAGAGAGATTCAGGACATGACAAATACTCAGTTTCACATTTTTTATCTAATGAAGAATATTTTACCTATAGGACCAGAAGACCTGGTCCTTGCTTCCAGAATACCTGGAGTATCATAACCCTAATGTAAGAGGCTGCCAATATTATGAGTACCTTTATACATATTTAAAAGGTTTTTTTAGGCAATTGATGGCAATTAATGCATTATGCAGAATCATTGTCAAATACATTTCTTAAGCATTTATTTGTATGAGATTCTGTCCTAGGCATTATACGAAAAAAAAACAAGCATGTAGTTAGTTAATGATCTGCAATCTAAGATGTAAAGTACTTCTCATTATTCTAAATTAATAAAGAGGTTTTTGTTTGATTTTCCCCCCATTTGTAATTACCTCCATTGACCTTTGTAGGCCTTGGTGTCCCTTCATCTGCAAAATGAGGATATACTTCCCACTCACAGAGCCCAGTGAGTGCCAAAAACTTCTCTAAATCGTGTGTGCTGTTTTTTAACCATACTTTGTTAAAAATAAAAGATTACCAGAATGTTAGGACCAATTTTTAGAGAGAAAAAGAGCTCTGGTATACTCCAGTGTGTGAGCCAAAATAGTAAGAGCTCTCAGGCCTTCATTTCCATATAGCTGAAGCCATCATAATTTATTGCCTTTTTAGGGTGCTTTTCAAAGCAGTATTATGTTTGATCCCTCCTCCCTTTCCCTCAAACCTACTCCTAATCCATCAGCAAGTTCTGAATGCCCTTCCTCGAAAACATGTGATATTTATGTGTTCTCTCCATATCTAGTACCACCTCCCTATCCAGGTGCTCAGCATCTCTTGCTGAGAATGACTGCCATGTTCTCTTCAGGTCGACATTGCTCCATCCAACCCATCCCCCACACTGCCACAAGAATGATATGCATTAAATACACCACAATGAGTCTATCCAAGACCCTTCATTCTTAGCTGATAAACCTGCTTCTTATTTCACTGAGAAAATAGAAGCAAATTAAAGAGAACTTCTGCAAAGTTCTGTCACCACATCTAGCCACATACCTGTGTCCACACTCACCCATTCTGGCTTTTTTCTTGTTATTCCAGATGAAGTGTTTCTATGCCTTATCTAAAAGCAACCCTCTGACTTGTCTTCTAGATCCCATTCCTTCTTACCTATTTGATGACATTGCTCCAATGATTCTCTCCTCTTCAACATCACCAGTTTTTCCTTTTCTACTGGGTCATCCGCATCAACAAATACACTATAATCTGTTATACAATAAAAAGAAAATTCTCTTTAAATCTCACGCACCCACTACTCCCTCCACACTGAACTTCTCCCTGAACTTCAGATTCATGTATTCAACATCCCATGTAACACCTCTACATGGATGTCTGAAAGCCATCTCAAACTGAGCTCCTAATCTCTCCCCAGACCAGTCCTTTCTGGTATCTTCCTCATCTTGGTGAATGATAACTCCATCCTTCCAGCTTCTCAGATCAAAAACCTTGATTCCTCTTTTATTCTCATCAGCAAATCTTGTTATTTCACTGTACCTACTTTTGGACTTCTTTTCATCAACTGTACTGCTGGTTTAAGCTACCATCCCCCACCTTTTACATTATTGCAATAGCCTCCTAATCAGCCTCCCTATTCCTTCTGCCCTTGCTGCCCTTCAGTCTATTCTCAACACAGCAGCTGGAGTAATCCTTTTAAACGTGAGTTAGATGATGCCTCTCCTTTGCTTAAAACATTGCATGACTCCCTGTCTCATGCAGAGTGAAAGTCAGAATCCTTACAATGGTGTAATATTCCCTACATGATCTGAGCCCATTTATCCCTGACCTCATTGCCCTCTGTTCTCCTCTATATGCATCTCACTCCAGCTATACTGGTCTTGTTATTTCTTAAACATGCCAAGGATGCTTCTGCCTCAGGATCTTTGCACTTGCTCTTCCCTCAGCATGGAAATTTCACCCCTAGATATCCTCAAGGACCACTTTCTCACTTCTTAAGGTCTTTGCCCAAATGTACCAATGGGACCTTACCTGATGCCCTATATGAAATTGCACCTTCTCCCTACCCCACAAACCAAACACTTTGTATCTTCCTGCCCCTCTGTAGCAACTGCATCATCTAACGTATTCCATTTTAGCTTTATGAGCAGGGAGATTTTTATCTGTTTTGTTTACTGTTATACCCTCATGCCTAGAATAGTGCCTGATCTACAGTAGGCACTCAAAAAGTTTTAGGGGAATGAGAAAAAAATTTTTCAAAAGCTAATGTCCACTGTCAGTGAGGATAAAGGGAAAAAGTTATTCTCATATTCTGCTGATTAACATACAAATGTTAACAACTTTCTGGTGACTCAGTTGGGCAGTAAGCATCCAAAACTCCAAAAACATTGCTATTATTCAATCCAGTAACTATAGTTTTATACTGAGCCAAAGGAAACTTTTGTATAAGAATGTTTATTACATCACTCACTGTAATAACAAAAATATTGGAAACAATAATAAATGTCAAACAAGAAAGATTTGGGAAGATAAACTATAGTCTAGTACACCTATATGAATTTTATTCATCTAGTCATGATAATATTTTAGAAGAATAGATAATGATGTACATAGCTGTTAATAGACACTATATAATAAAATTAAGTTTTGTAAGATAACAGTATATGCAGAGAAAATGACTGGGAGTAGATATCTCTTTTTATCTCAGGATGAAGGAATTATGCATGATTTTTATTTCCTTTTGTTTGACTGCATTTTCTTACTTGGCTATAACAAACAGGTATTACTATTATAGTAAGAAAGTGTTGTTAATGACAATAGTTAACATCTACTGAGCATTTACACTATGCCAAATACTTCATGCACAATCTGATTCAGTTCTCAAAGAGGCACTATGAGGTATTGTTTTAGTCAGTTTTGGTTGCGACAACAAAAATACCATAGACTGGGTGGCTTACAAATAACAGAAATTTATTTCTCACAGGTCTGGAGGCTGGAAAGTCCAAGATTAAGATGACAGCAGATTTGCTGTCTGGTGAGACCCTGCTTCCTGGTTAATAGACACCACCCTCTCACTAAGTTCTCACATGACCAAAAGGGACAGGGAGCTCTCTGGGGTCCCTTTTATAAAGACATGAATCCCATTTGTGACCTTTATCCTCATGACCTAATCACCTCCCAAAGACCCCACTTCCAAATACCATCACATTGGAGGTCAGGTTTCAACATATGTGTTTTGAGGGAACACAAACATTCAGTCCATAGGAGGTAAGAACTATGATTATCCCCATATTGCTGCTCTGGAAATTGAGGCTTAAAGAGCTTAAGAATTTGTTCAAGGTCCCACAGTAAATGGCAAAGTCCTGACTGGGAACGCAGTTATCTCTGAGACCAAAATCTGTGCTCTTAGTTATTATAGGAGTATGATAGATAAGAAGTGAAACATTTGGGCGCCTGGGTGGCTCAGTTGGTTAAGCGACTGCCTTCGGCTCAGGTCATGATCCTGGAGTCCCTGGATCGAGTCCTGCATCGGGCTCCCTGCTCGGCAGGGAGCCTGCTTCTCCCTCTGACCCTCCCCCCTCTCATGTGCTCTCTCTCTCATTCTCTCTGTCTCAAATAAATAAATAAAATCTTAAAAAAAAAAAAAAGAAGTGAAACATTCTCCTTTCTTTTATGACCCAAAGCAGACACAGCCTCCCAGCCAACCAGAAAAGGGATCAGAAATTTCTAATTCTAAATTTCCATGTGACTGCTCCCCCTTCAACTCTTTCAGCAGCTACTGTAAGTCCCTTACCTCCCTCTTCCCTCACCTTCCAAAGCAGCAGCTTCTTCCATCACCCCTGGCCTTCACCTAGTGTTAGCTAGGGCCAATATCATAAGCAATTACTGTGAACATCTCAGGATCTACCCAAGCACCTCTGTGGTTAAGGCTAATGAATTAGGAGACTCCAGAATTACAACCATATAAATAGAATATGCAAAAATGAAGGTTATTTATAGTGTACCAACTAAAGATGGAGAGCTCTGTCATCACCCAGTAGAAACTTAGCAAAAGTGGGCAATTGGTTTGAGTAAGCAAACCTACTGAAGAGTGAAGAAAAGTTCACAAGATGAAATTACTAATCTGTTTTTATATAACTATAAAAGTTCTCCCACATTTCAATTACTATATTAAGTAAGCAACAATGACTAGTTTCAAAAAGGACAAAATATTCATTGTAGTGAATTCAAGTTAAGAAAACACCACTTTGAGGGAGGAACCAAGATAGTGACAAAGGAGACTCCTGAAGGTCCCTCCTCCCGCAGACACCCTGAATATACAGCTATACACAGAACACTTCTCTCTGAGAGTATTGAAACTAACTGACTCCTACACATCATGTGAATTTAAAAAAATAACTACATCAAAATAAGTAAGAAAGACTGAGATATACTCTTGTCATCAATCCTACCACCAGCATGGCACCATACCATCAGGAGGGAACCTTCAATTCCCAGCTTCTCCCTGAGGAGCAAAGGGATTTGACTGCACATCTAGCACCCTATCTTTGAAGGATCCCACCTGAAGCATGGGCCGTCAAAATGCCTAGCTCTGAAAGCCAACAGGGCTTGGCTTTGCAAGACCTCCAACACTATAGCAAACAAAGAAATAGTTCTTAACAAGATCACAACACTCACCACATGTACACCACCTCCCCCAAACAGAGACCTCCAACCCAGGCCTCAGTGCAGAGGGAGCAAGCAAAAATGCTTTTTTCCAGTTTTTTCTGGAAGATATCCCTTGCCTTAAATACATTTCTTTCCAGCTACTGTTTGAGGGACTGGCTTCTAATCAGACTGCTTCTAGGTATTGACTGCAATCCTCTCCTTTGGGACACTGATGGATCTTGGTACACCCTCAAATATTGGTTGCTGCAAAGAACAAAAATGGTGGTGGGACAATCACAAAAGTTTGAGAAACAACCAGGAGTTCAGGCTGGGCTAATTGACAAGACTTATCTCCTACATGACACCAGTCTGTTAAGAATGGGAGAAGTTAGGGGCGCCTGGGTGGTGCAGTCTGTTAAGTGTCAGACTCTTGGTTTCAGCTTAGGTCATGATCTCAGGGTCATGATCTCAGGGTTGTGAGATGGAGCCCCACATCAGGCTCCACACTCAGCTCAGAGTCTGCGTGAGATTCTCTCTCTCCCTCTTCCTCTGCCCTTCCCCCTGCTTGTGAGCGCTCTCTCTCTCTCTTTCTCAAATAAATAAATAAATCTTAAAAAAAAAAAAAGAGTGGGAAGGTGACTGATTTATATAATGTAGAGAAACCAAGACAGAGAACCAAGGAAAATAAAGAAACATGGGAATGTGTTCCAAACAAAAGAACAAGATAAATCTTTAGAACTGACCTTAATGCAGATGAATGGATAAAGAAGATGTGGTCCATATATACAATGGAATATTACTCAGCCATCAGAAAAGATGAATACCCAACTTTTACATCAACATGGATGGGACTGGAGGAGATTATGCCAAGCGAAATAAGTCAAGCAGAGAAAGTCAATTATCATATGGTTTCACTTATTTGTGGAACATAAGGAATAACATGTAGGACATTAGGAGAAGGAAGGGAAAAATGGGAGGGGGGAATTGGAGGGAGAGATGAACCATGAGAGACTATGGACCTGAGAAACAAACAGGGTTTTAGAGGGGAAGGGGGAGGGGGGAGTGGTTAGCCCGGTGATGGGTATTAAGGAGGGCACGTACTGCATGGAGCACTGGGTGTTATGCACAAACAATGAATCATGGATCACTACATCAAAAACTAATGATGCATTGTATGGTGACTAACATAACATAATAAAATTAAAAACTACAAAAAAAAAAAAAGAAGTGACCTTAATGAAATGAAGGTAAATAATTTATCCAACAGAGAATTCAAATAATGGTCATAAAGATGTTCACCAAGATCAGGAGAGCAATGCATGAACAAAGTGAGAATTTCAACAAAGAGATAGAAAATATTTTAAAGTGCCAAACAGAAATCACAGAGCTGAAGAAAATAATAACTAAACTATAAAATTTAATTGAGGGGTTCAACAGCAGACTAGATCAGTTGGAAGAAAGGATCAGTGAACTCAAAAATGGGGCAATGAAATTCATCCAATCAGAGGAATAAGAAGAAAAAGAATGAAAAAGAGTGGAGATAGTATAAGGGACCTATAAGACAACATCAAGCAGACCTATAATATTCATTATAGAGGTCCCAGAAGGAGAAGAGAGAGAGAGAAAGGGGCAGGTTTATTTGAAAAAATAATAGCTTAAAAAAAATTCCCTAATGAGAGGAAAGAAACAGACATCCAGATTCAGAAAGCATAAAGAGTATTGAAGAAGATGAACCTAAAGAAATACACACATACTAATTATAAGGGACCCCCCATAAGTCTCTGAGCAGATTTTCAGCAGAGACTTTGCAGGCAAGTAGGGAGTGGGGTGATATATTTAAAGTGCTGAAACAAAAAAGCTACCAACCAAGAAAACCTTACCTGACAAAGTTGTCCTTCACTTCAGAATTGAAGGAGAGATAAAGAATTTTTCAGACAAATAAAAGCTGAAGGAGTTCGTCAACACTAGACCATCTTTACAAGAAATATAAAAGGGAGTTCTTCAAGCTGAAATGAAAGCATGTTAATTAGTAACATGAAAATATGCAGATATATAAAACTAATTGGTAAAGGTAAATACATAGTTAAATCCAGAATACAGTCATATTATAATGGTGGTAGGTAAATTACCTATAATTCGAGTATAAAGGTTGAAAGACAAAAGCATTAAAAATAACTATACAATAACTGATTAATGGATACACAATATTAAAAGATATAAATTATAATACCAGAAATATAAAATGGGGGTGTGGGGGAGGGTGTAAAAATCTAGAACTTTCATATGCATTTGAAGTTAGGTTGTTATTAGCTTAAAATAGACTGGTACAACTATAAAATGTTTTGTGTAAGCCTCATGGTAACCACAAAGCAAAAACCTATAGCCGAAATGCAAAATAAAGAGAAGGAATAAAAACATACTACTACAGAAATACATTAAATCACAAAGGAGGAAAGCAAGAAAGGAAAAAATGAACAAACGAATTACAAAACAACTAGGAAACAATTCACCAAATGACAATAATAAGTCTATACTTATCAATAGTTATGTTAAATGTAAATGGACTAAATTCTTTAATTAAAAGACATAGAGTGGCTAAATTGACTTTAAAAACAACAAAAAACACCCAATTATATGCTGCCTACAAGAGACTCACCTCAGATTTAAAAACACATACAAACTGAAAGTGAAGGGATAGAAAAAGATAGTCTATCCAAACGGAAATTTAAAAAAGAGAAAGGGTAGCTATACTTATGTCACACAGAATAGATTTTAAGTCAAAAACTGTAACAAGAGGCAAAGAAGATCATTATATAATTATAAAGAAGTCAATTCATCAAGAGAATATAACAATTATATTTATGCACCCACATCAAAGCCCCTAAATATATAAAGCAAGTATTAACAGGTTTGAAGGGAGAAAGAGACAGCAATACAATAATAGTTGAAAATTTCAATATCCCATTTTCATCAATGGATAGATAACCTAGACAGAAAATCAATAAGGAAACATTGGACTTAAACAACGCATTAAACCAAATGGACCTAAAAGACACATACAGAATATTTCATACAACAACAAAATACACATTCTTCTCCAGCATACATGGAACATTCTTCAGGATAGAGCATGTGTTAAGCCACAAAATAAGTCTTAATATACTTAAGTTTGAAATCACATCAAGCATCTTTTTCAACCATGATGGTATGAAACCAGAAATCAATTACGAGAAGAAAACTGGAAAATTCACAAATCTGTGGAGATTAAACAACATACTCCTGAAAAACCATGGGTCAAAGAAGAAATAAACATGGAAATCAGAAAATATCTTGAGACAAATGAAAATGGAAACATAACATACCAAAATTTATGGAGTGCAGCAAAAAAAGTAGTTCTAAGAGTAAAGTTTATAATGGTCAGTGCCTATATTAAGGAAAAAGAATAGTCTCAAAAACAACCTAATTTTAAGTTCAAAGAACTAGAAAAAAAAAACAAAATAAGCCCAAAGTTAGTAGAAGATAGGAAATAAAAAAGATCAGAGTAGAAATAAATGAAAAAGAGACTAAAAAGACAAGAGGAAAGATAATGAAACTAAGAACTGGTTCTTTGAAAAGATAACCAAAATTGACAAACCCTTAGCTAGGCTAAGAAAAACAGAGAAGGCTCAAATAGTTAAAATCAGAAATGAAAGAGGAAACATTACAACAGACAACACAGAAATAGCAGAGATCATGAGAAATTACTATGAACAATTATATGCCAAAAAATTAGGTAACCTAAAAAATGAATAAATTCCTAGAAATATACAACTTATGAAGACTAAATCATGAAGAAATAGAAAATCTAAACAGACAAATTACTAGTAAGGAGATTGAATAAGTAATCAAAAAGCTGCCAACACAGAAAAGTCCAAGACCAGATGGCTTCACTGGTGAATTCTACTAAACATTTAAAGAATTAATAGCAATCCTTCTCAAACTCTTCCAAAAAATAGACAATAAGGGAACATTTCCAAACTCAATTTATGAGGCCAGAATTACCCTGATACTAAGGCCAGAGAAGGACACTACAAAAAAAAAGAAAATTACAGGCCAATAACCCTGGGGAACATAGTTGTAAAATCTTAGCAAAATGAATTCAATAGTACATTAAAAGGATCATATACCACGAGCAAGTGGGATTTATTCTAGGGGTGCAACCATGGTTCAACATCCAGAAATCAATACATGTGATATACCACATTAACAAAATGAAGGATAAAAATCATATGATCATCTCAATAGATGTAGGAGAAGAATTTGATAAAATTAACATCTTTTTATGATAAAAACTTTTAATAAACTGTGTGTAGAAGAAAAGTATATCAACGAAATAAAGGCCATATATGACAAGCCCATAGTTAACATCATATCCAATGATGAAACACTGAAAGTTTTTCCTCTAAGAGCAGGAATAAGATAAGGATGCCCACTCTTGCCACTTTTATTGAACATAGCATTGGAAGTCCTAGCCAGAGCAATCAGATAAGAAAAAGAAATTAAAGTATCCAAATCAGAAAGGAAAAAATAAAATTTTCTCATGTTCATAATATCATGAAGACATGATATTACATATAAAAAATTCTAAGGACTCCAACAGAAAACTGTTAGAACTAATAAACAAATTCAGCAAAGTTGCAGGATACAAACTCAATATACAAAATCAGTTACATTTCTATACACTAACAACTATCAGAAAGAGAAATAAAGAAAATAATCTCATATATAATTGCATCAAAAGGAATAAAACACCTAAGAATAAATTTAATCAAGGAGGTGAAAGACACTGAAAACTATAAGACATCAATGAAAGAATTTGAAGACAATACAAATAAATGCAGAGATATACCTTGCTCATAGACTGGAAGAATTAATATTGTTAAAATGTCCATGCTGCCCAAAACAATCTACAGATTTGATACAATCCCTATCAAAACTCCAACAACATTTTTCACAGAAATAGAACAAATAATCCTAACATCTGTATGAAACCACAAAAGCCCACAAATAGCCAAAGCAATCTTAAGAAGAATAAAGTTGGACATATCACATTTCCTATTTTCAAATGATATTACAAAGCTATAGTAATTAAATCAGTATGGTATTGGCTTAAAAATAGGAACATAGGGGCGCCTGGGTGGCTCAGTTGTTAAGTGTCCGCCTTCAGCTCAGGTCATGATCCCAGGGTCCTGGGATCGAGCCCCGGATCGGGCTCCCTGCTCAGCCAGGAGCCTGCTTTTCCCTCTCCCGCTCCCCCTGCTTGTGTTCCCTCTCTAGCTGTCTCTCTCTCTGTGTCAAATAAATAAATAAAATCTTTAAAAAAAAAAAAAAAGGAACATAGATCAATGTAACAGAATAGAGAACCAGAAATAAATTCATGCATGTATAGCCAATTAATTTTTGATAAAAGCAACATGAATATACAATGGGGAAAAGATAGTCTCCTCAATAAATGGTGCTGAGAAAACTGGATATCTTCATATAAAAAAATGAAACTGGATCCTATCTTATACCATATACATAATATGGTATGGACTTGAGGGGCGCCTGGGTGGCTCAGTCGTTAAGCGTCTGCCTTCGGCTCAGGTCATGATCCTAGGGTCCTGGGATCGAGCCCCGCATCGGGCTCCCTGCTCGGCGGGAAGCCTGCTTCTCCCTCTCCCGCTCCCCCTGCTTGTGTTCCCTTTCTTGCTGTGTCTCTCTCTGTCAAATAAATAAAATCTTAAAAAATATATATATATATGGTATGGACTTGAATATAAGACCTGAAACCATAAAATTCCTAGAAGAAAATATAGGGAATAAGATCCTTACTTAACATCAGTTGGCAATGATTTTTTTGGATTTGACACCAAAAACAAAGCCAATAAAAGCAAAGATAAACAAGTGGGACTACCTCAGACTAAAAAGCTTCTACACAGCAAAGGAAACCATCAACAAAATGAAAAAGCAACCTTTGGAGTGGGAGACAATATTTTCAAACTCCATACCCTACATGACTACATATCATACAATATTTTCATGACCACTACAAATTACATGTTTTGTTAATTTACAAAATACAGAAGGAACTCATACAACTCAATAGCAAAAAAACAAATAACTCAGTTTAAAAATGGTCAAAAGACCTGAATAGGCATTTTTCCAAAGAAGATTCACAAATGGCCCACAGGTACAGGACAAGGTGCTCAACACCACTAATCATCAGGAAATGTAAATCAAAACCACAATGAGATATCACCTCACACTTGTTAGGATATCTATATCAAAAAGACAAGATAACACATGCTGGCGAGGATGTGCAGAAAAGGAAACCTTTGTACACTGTTGGGAGTGTAAACTGGTACAGCCACTATGTAAACCAATATGGAGGTTCCACAGGAAGCTAAAAATATAACTGTCATATGATCCAGCAATCTCATATCTGGGTATATAGCCAAAGGAAATGAAATCACTAGCTGGAAGAGACGTCCGCTCATTGCCAAGCAGCCAAGTTATGGAAACAAGTTTAGTGGCCATCGACAAATGAATGGATCAAGAAAATATGATACACAAACACACACACACACACATACACACACATACACGGTATATTATTCAGTCCTAAAAAAAGACGGAAATTGTGCTATTTGTGACAACACAGATGAATTTAGGGGGCATTATGCTAAGTAAAATAAGCCAGACAGAGAAAGACAAATACTGAATGATGCCACTTATATGTGGAATTAAAAATAAGTTGAATTCATAGAAACAGAGAGTAGAATGGTGGTTGCCAGGGTTTGGAAAGTGGGAAATAGGGAGAGGCTGGTAAAAGGGTACAAACTTTCAGTTATAAGATGAAAAGTTCCGAGGATCTAATGTATTACATGATAACTATAGTTGATAATATTATATTGTATAATGGAAATGTGCAGAGAGTAGAATTTAAGTGGTCTCACCAAAAAAGAAAAAAAGGTAATATGAGGCGAGATGGGAATGTATACCCGTATCAAATCATCATGCTGTACACTTTAAAAATATTATAATTTTGTCAATTACACCTCAATAAAACTGAAGAAAAAATAAAAAGAAAAGACCACCTCTTCATTACGCAGTAACCTTCTTCCAAGGAGCTGAAATCACTAAAAGAATTTGATTCCACACATTCAAGGCAAATGGCAAAAATGCTGGGCCGATTCTACAACCAAAAATTCTCAGAGGGTCCTCCAAGTCATGGCAAGTGAGGGAGCCCATTATGAGGCTAACACTGTCAGAGCCTGTAGGAGAATAAAAGAAAAAAGAGAGGAAGAGAGGAAGGAGAGGAGACAGGGCAAGTTTCTGTTTTACAGGTGCTTGTAACCAGTACCAGGGAACCCTCAGAGCCTTAGTTTGGAAATGAGCAGGCGCCAAGATCTCAGTGGGTCCGTCTGCCTCCAGTCCTCACTGTTCTCTGTCCGTTCTTCAGACAGCAATCTGAGTGATTGCTTATAAACACAAATCAGAGCTTGTGCTGAGAAGTTTAAAATCTTCTCATGGCTTCTTGTTTCACTTACCAAGCGGGGGAAGAAAAGCATACTCCTCACCAAAGTGCCACAAGGGCTTACATGTGCTGAGCCCTGCTGAATTCTGAGACCCCATCTCCTATCACACATCTCCACTCTCATCAGCATCAGACATACTGCCGAGCTGTCACCTCTGTACAGGCCAGTCCTTCCCCGATACAGCTGGCTGTTTGTTTTCAGTAAGATCTCGGGTCCTGTGTTCACCCCTAACTGTCCAGCATCAGCCAGCACCTCACCCCACCTGCAACACTCTCTGGCATGCATTTTCTCCACAACACTTTTCACCATCTGAAATTGCCATACTGACCTGTGCCCTTACTTATTATCTGTTTCCTCCTACTAGGAAGTTGGCTCCATGAAAACACAAACTATGCCTGTATTGTCCACTACGCGTTCTTGTCTTCCATAAATAGTTATGGAATGAGTAAATAAATGAAAGATAGGCAGAAGGAGCATGTCAGTGTTGACTAGAGTTATCTAAGAAGACTCCAGAAACTCAATGGGCCTCGAAGGACAAATAGAGGTAAAACACTCAGAATCTGAATTGGCTAACTCTCCTTCACTGTTTTCCTCACTGGTAACGCCTACCTCCCTTGGCATCTGCAAAAGTCAGGCAAGTAACCCAGAAAACAATGCTACATGCTTATTAAACTGAATTACTTTACTTTTAAACATTTCCATGTGATGTGTTTTATACCTGAGCAGAAGCAATAAGGGCCAGTGTCGGGTTCATAGAGGCTTTTCTAGTTTAGACCAGCAGTGTCCCAGATAGAGGCTGCTCTATGTCTAGAGTAAAGACAAAATGAAGCAGGGCAGCAGGTTAACCAAACTGTGCGCAGGTAAGAAGAAAAAAATAATCTACTCCACACAAGCAACTTTCCCATCTCTGAGCCTCAAGCCTAACCTAACAAAAGCATATGGAATGTGCAATCTTAGCCTTTGTGACTTAGATGCTGTAGTGTTTGCCTCAGACAAGTTTTTGGCTTCTGTATCATCCTTTTATTTCTGGGCATGCTTACACAAAGAAAAGAAAGTTAAGGCTTAATCTCTCTCTCCATTAGATATCCATACTCCCAAAGTTTTAAACCATTACTACGTCAAAAAATGGCACTCCATTTCCAACCCATGGTCCCTAACACTATGTCATTTCAACCACAACCAGGTGGGATACCAAAAGGGATTATGTGTTCCGTGGGGATGAGATCCGTGCAGAAAACCCCTTAAGAAGCAAAGATCCTTTTTCTATTCATGTCTTTAATAATAATGAACAAGACAAGAAAAAGGCAAATGGAAGAGCAGCGAGAAGCATTTACTGGATAGTTGTTTGGGAACTAAGGAGTTGACAGATCCTTCCCTAGTATAACAACAGGTCTTGAGTTGGGTGTTTGTCAGGCTAAGACTAAGATGGTGATACCATTTTACCCAACACATTATGTCCTAAAAAAAAAAAAAAAAAAAAAAAAATTCAAGGTCAAGGAAAAACGTGGTAAATAAGAAAGAAAATGAGCTGTCTAAAATAGTAAAACTGCCTCAAGTCTTAGATTGCACAGTATTCACTAGAGCCAATTAATTTGTGTGTGCTGGAGTCACAAATGCATACTTTGAAATAATTTTTTTTAACTTCTGAAAATCAAAAAGTACACACACATAAGCACACACACTTATACTTCATAAAGGAGAGGGAGATTTGCCACATACGTGACAAAAGTTTAAATCTTTATTACGGTAAAGCAGTTTGCAAAGTAATAGGAAAGACAACTGTCACAATAATAGAGAAATGAACAATACAAAAATGCATTTGACAAAACAAGAAACTCAAATATCTTACTAACATTTATTCAATCGTTTATTCATTCAATCAGCAAATATTTATTGAGTGCCAAGTATGTGCCTGGCATTACACAACACACCAGGTATATATGGTGATGAGCAAAAAAAAAAGAAAAAAAAGGCCCTGCTCTGAAAGAGCTCTTAGTATAATATTAAACCCAACTCATAATCAAAGAAATTCAAATTCAAATAGTGTTTTACCTATTGAATGCCTTCAATTTACATTCTATAAATTTGGCGAGATACACTAAGAAGCTTAAAATTTTTCATATGCTTTGTCCGGGTATTTCCATTACCTGGGTATTTTGCATCAGAAAGATGCAAAAAAATTTTTGAACAAGGATGTTAATTGGGCTGTTTATAATAGTGGAAGCTGAAAATCACCTCAAAGCTCCACAACTGAAAATTTTTTCTAAAATATTTAATATCATTGGAAAATTCTCACCAAAAAAAGTGTGGTTGAAAAAAATCATGATACAGAACCAGAGATAGAGCATGATATGGATGTGTGGAGATATATATATATATTCTACATTTTCTACAGTTAAACTGTCTAATGATTAAGAAAAAACTTTTAAAATAACTGACATGAATGCCTTTGACAACCGTGCTATCACATAATCTATTTGCCAAATAAGGCGTCTAGATACGCTCCTTTGAATGCTCACAATTTGGATACATTTTGGAGCATACTCGGCCTAAGAGAATCTTCTTAAAGTTGGAAGCAGTACAAGTCAGTCCTCTTTATTACTTGAGCAATAAGATGCTACTTCATTGTTTAAACTGTTTTTAAAGAAAGGTTCAAAGTTTAGCCTGACGTGCACCCTGGGAAACACAGCCAATGAAATCACTTAAAACCCCAGACCACCGAGTTTGACTCAGGCCTGGGATCTTCTCGGTTTTGCCCAGATTCACAAAGGTCCCCCCTCGGACCTGCGGTCTGCAGATTGCAGCCTCCGGCGAGAAGCCCCGCAACTCCTCTTCCTGCCTGGGGGCGGCACTTCGGGCGCTCGCCGGGATTTCAGAAACCTGTTCGAGCCATTCCTTTATGGCTGAATGTTCTTATTTAGTAAATATTTATTTAGTTCTCTGGGGATTCAGCACTAATCACTGCCACTTCTCTTTAACAATAAATGGCGAACTTCAAATGCGGCACAAGTCAACCGACTAATCAGTGCTCGCCGGGAGGTGCAAACCTGACATGAAAGACCGAACATTTCCTGTGCCAGCTCGCAGCGGCCCGGAATCAACTTGAACCAAGCGGGAAGATCGCTGCTGCGGGAGCCCGCTTCCATATGCCCACCGCCGGGCGAGCCGCCCTTTCCCCCTCTCGCCCCGGGGACCCTCACGGCCCCCGGCTCTCCCTGCTCCACAATCTGGGCCGTGCTCCCTTGGGCTTTCCGGGGTTCCTTTTAAACCGGCTGCTCAGTAGCAAATTAGCCCTTTCCGGGTGCGCGGGCGAGCGGTGGGGAGCGGCGAGCGGCGGCGAGCGGCGAGCGGCCCGCGCGCTCCTCGCCGGCGGAAACGCGTGGGCTCCCGGCGCTGCGCTCAGGGCGGCCGCGCCTCAGCTCGGCGGAAGGGGCCGGCGCGCTGGGCGCCCTGGGCGCGGGCGTTCCCGGCTTTGGTCTTCAAAGTCCTTCTTTTCACTAGGAAAGGTAAGCGTGGCCCCTTTGAAGGTTTCATTTCAGAACGTGAAAAACGAATTACAGGGGCCACCCCCATCCACTTGTATCTGCGTCCCTCATCCACTGCTGATTGGGAAAAGCTATCGGGCCTTTGGAAATGTTAAAAGATGTCTGTCCCAGACACAGGGATGGAAATATTGAATACATGTTGGGACTTAAGTTACAGCTGAAATTCTGTGTATCCAAGATGGAATTTGGATTCTGTAGTGCCCATTCGGGTGAAGGCATGAGCGTTTGAGGTAGAGCTGCGTCCATTTTTCTGATAAGCCGTACTGTAGCTTTAACTGAGAATTATATTGCCCCCAAATTATTCCATCTTTTATATAATTATTTCATCATTGTATAGCGGAGACCAAAACATCTTACGTGAAATTTAGTACATTTCTGTTCCATTTTTAATTGTGAATTCATTTAGAATAGGTTGCCAACACCATAGGGACCGACCTTCAAACGGCTTTGCCTCATTCACACAGCTCGGCCAGTGTACTTTTAATGCTACCCACTTAATAATCCCTAGGTATGGAGAAAAGATTCCCGGCGCTTGTTCTCCAACCGCTCCCTGAAACAACACAAGCGGGCGTTTTCAGTGATGAGCTTGGAGTGCCCCCCGGTGGAAGGAGATGAGCACTGCAATTGCTTTCTTACAGGTGAGTCCGCGGTTGCCTGCGATCTTGGGAACCTTGTGGTTCTGTACCTCTGCACACCGTGAGGCTGGATGTTACTTTTCCGTTAGCAAACATCTTTGAGTTGAATCTCACTCTTTTTCTTCCATGGAAACAAATATTTGTTGAAAATAACGAATGAGTGAATCCTTTTGTTTCCTCACAAAGCTTTCCAGCTGATAAAACTCGAGAACATTTGTTTTCTCGCAACACCCATGGCTGTGATAGTCCCCATTCTGACATTTTGGAGCAGATAGAATGAAGTGACAAGCACAAATAGGTGTTATCTCATGTGCCAGCCCTCAGCAGTTGGCAGTGGCTGACACAGAAGGAGACTGAGGCCACGTCTGGGCTCAGAAGGAAAGGCTGATGTGATGAGTGAGCAAGGTGCAGAAAGGAATTTAATCACTCAGTGCCCGAGGAGCAGAAGGCTGTTATTGATTTGTAATAGTGCTAGCCATTGGCAAGTTGTCACCGAGTTTGTTTAATTTATTTCAGTTTTTGTTTTCATCTCAAAAGTCAAAACCGTGCACTCATCGTATCCCTTTCACTGTGCCTCACAATAAATCCCACTCTTATTTATGTGATGATAAATTATTGCTGTAGCCCCTACCCTGTTTCTCCAAATGCTGACTCAGTCCATCCTTATGCTGTCCTGTTCCTCAAACTTACTTTTGATCTGTGCACCTCTATGTGCTAGCGCTCCCCCAGCCATGCAGCTTATAAGCAGGAACTAACAGAGGGGGTGATTAATAATTATGGCCCATAAACTGGGGCTCTTCTAGGCTACCTGGGGCATGTGGTCACCCTACTTGTAAATCCTAAAGTTCAAGGGCAGGGTCACCGTGCACTCCTGGAATATACTGAGCAGCTGAGTAACCACATACCTGCTAATCTCACATCTTCATGAATTCCCCTCCATAAATGTTCTTTACAAACAGTGTGTGTTCACTGCTCAACAGCAGATATGTGTAGCTGCAAATCCCAGACTCTGCAAGCTTCCCACTAACTCCTGGAGGAAACTTAGATAACAGCCCTAGAAGGTTGTCCACTACTAGACCCTCTGAAGTTGAGCACAGAGAAGACAGTTAAGTACCCAGGAACCCAGAACAGGTGTACTTCCATTTTAAGCAAATGGTATGTCCCTGGAAAAGTATACATTTTGACCAACTGTAGGCTAGTGTAACTGTTCTGGGCACGTTTAAGGTATGCTAGGCTAAGCTAGGATGTTTGGTAGGTTAGATGTATTACATGCATTTTCAAGTATGATATTTCCAACGTTCAGTGGGTTTATCAGGACGTAACACCGTCGTAAACCAAGGAAGGTCTATACAATGAAGATAATGCATTGCCTTATATAACTGAAGAGTCCAGGTAAAGTTTCAAGCAGTGGTTGATCTAGAGGCTCCAATAGTGTCACCAAAAGTGTTAGTTCCTTCCCATTTCCCATTTCTCTACCCCATCTTTCCAGGTATTGGCCTCACCTTAAGGGTAAATGAATGAAATCACCAAGACTATCATAGCTGTATGAAGGTGGTAACTGAATGTTCTCCAAGAAGGAATAACAGAAGAAAGTGACTTGAGTCATTCGAATCAAGGTATTTTTTCATGAAATAATCTGTAGATTAAACAATATTTGAGGGGGAAAAAAAACTGTCCTTGTTGTGAGCCTGTTGAGGTTCACAGTGGAGGAAGCTCTTCTCTCTTTCGGTATGTTACAGTATTTGGTGTGGTAGTAAGAGGAGGCTGTGATGAATGCCAGCATCCCCCAGGCCTCACATATTACAGGAGACCAGTGTGCGAGGAGAACCCTTAAAGAACAGTTGGTCCTGCCTCTGTACTGTCCTGGGAAGTAACTAAGACCCAGAGATGGGGGTGAACATGAACTTCATTTCTTGAGAACTAAAAAGACACTAAAATGTAAATGGGGATCAAGCCTCTGCATGCCCAGACTTGTTTATTTGTCAAAAAAACAGCACTTACAAATCAGAGTCTTACTCAGAACTTTAACCACTCCAGACCAACCAGGCCCCCCAGTAAAGACTCTGTGGTACAGTTTCAGAAAGTGAGCTCACTTTGTTCTTGTTACCCACAGCTTCCTCTTGCTTGAATATGGTGTTTTCTGAACTGAGACACACCTATGGCAAAGGACACATGGTATATTGTAGGAAAATATAACTGGTATATCAAGCTCATGATTTCACAAAGATTATTGTTTAGGATGAGATTACCGTTGATGTATTGGTGGTATTCCTCTTTACACTATCCGTTTTTTAAGTATAGGAATCAAAAAGGCCTGTGAATCTTCTACTCAGTTAACCTTAACCCTTTGAAAGCAAATTTACACACTGCTGCATTCACGGAAAATCTGTGAATACTCTGGATATGTATGACAGTTGAAGAGAAAATATTTATAAACTTTTAAAGACTGCTGACCTTATTAATGTCAAGCCATTGAACTGTAAAAAAAGAAAAAGTTTTATTTAACTTTTTAAAGAGATGGAGCTCATTGGCTTTCACTCGGTAATGTTCTCACTCCTCTATTTGTTTTGCAAGAAACTTCAAGTCTCTTCTGTATGTAATCTTCAATCTGCCAAATTGTATGCATGACTTGTGTTGGTGTTAAAAGATAATTGCTCATTTGAACATTCTAAATCTAGCCTTCCATGGCAAGTTTACATTCCACATGCAAGATAAAGTAAATGGGAAGATCATAAAACTGGAGCTATAAGGAACACTGCTTGATCATGATGAGTAAGATAGGTTTTGTTGTCTGAATTACCTTTTTCAAACTCAGCTGAAGAACTAGTTGTAAATATTTTAAACCTTATTAAAGAGGCACTTGAACAAAAAAGGCCTCAGATTTCCACTTCTGGCAATAAAAAAACTAAGTATTCTGAAAGGTCTCCCGACCATAAATAAAGTAGATCCTGGATAAACCATCCTGTATTGCATTTCTGAATTTGTAAGAAAGAGGAAAAATCTTCAGGATACTCTCTCCAAAAATAAATTTTAAAAATGCAGGATGGTAAGATGCAGTGGAAAGAGAAAGGTAGACTGTCCTGAAGACAAAAGCCAGTATCAGAACTGTGAAAGCTGGATTAAGTCTTGGGCTAGAAACAACTACAACAGTTGAACTTGAGAGCCCCACATTAAGCTGATATTCTCAAAGAGAACTAAAATGTTGCAGGTCCGTAGTCTCCCTGTTTCCTGGCAAAAGCAAAAATAAATGTTTCCTAGAGAATACCATCCCCACTGCATTTCCACAAGATTCCCCACAGATTCAGAGCAAGCAAATACAAGTTTAAAACCAAGATCAGAAAATACACATAAAAGACACCACTGTTGCAAATCATCAGTAATGACAAACTGATTCAAGTCCCCAAGGAAGTCACACTTTGGAATTGTCAGATACAGAATATAAAATTGCTATATATAAACTGATTAAGTAAGATATCCAAAACATGAGTAACTGCTAAGAGACTGTCAAAACTATTCCGTAGATTTGAAAAATAAAAACAAAAAACTTTTGGAAATAAAAAATATGATTGTTGAGAAAGAAAACTTAACGAATGGTTTAGATTGCAGATTAGATGTTAATAAAGGAAGAATTGGTGAATTGGACAATATATCTGAAAGAAATAACCAGGATCCAGTATAAAGAAAAAAAGATGATAAACATTAAGATAGATATTGAAAGATGTGGAGGATAAAATAAAAGACTTTAATATACATCCACTCAGAGTCCTAGAGAAGAGAATAGGGAGAATGGAGTAGCTGCAGTATCTGAGGAGAAAATGACCAAGAACTTTCCAGAACTGATGAGATACACAAATGATAAATAAAAAGAAATCCACAAAGATACACACTGCAGTGAAATTACAAGCTACAAAAGATAAACAAAAAATATTTTAAAAGCAACATGAGAGAAAAGGAATGATGTTTAGACCCACAATAGTGAAAACAGAAAGCAAAAGAAAAGGAAATATTAACTTCAAATTGTGGAGAGAAATTAACTATCAACTTAAAATTATATATTCATCAAAACTATCTTTTCAGAAATAATAAGAATATGAAGACATTTTTAGTTGAGCAAAAACCTCGAGAGTTTGCCACCAACAGATCTTCACCATAGGAACTTCTAAAGAATGTGCTTCAGTAAAAAAGAAAATTATTGCTAAGGGAAGGTCTGAAATGCAGAAATAATAATGAATAAACTGGTTAAGATGTGGATAAATTTAAAATGGTATCATATGTATGAAAAAGAGAAAGAAAAGGACAAGAAGAGGAAGAGGAGAAAGGGGGGAGCGGGGAGGAGAACTAATTTACCATGTTTAGAAAATAGAGCATATGGGGCTCCTGGGTAGCTCAGTTAGTTAAGCGTCTGACTCTTGATTTCAGCCCAGGTCATGATCTCAGGGTCATAGGATCAAGCCCCGCCTGGGGCTCCGCATTCAGCCGGGAGTCTGCTGGAGATTCTCTCTCTTTCCCTCTGCACCTCCCCCCGCTCTCTCTCTCTCTCAAATAAATAAATAAATCTTTGAAAAAGAAAAAAGAAAGAAAATAGAGCCGAGAACTAAAATTCTAGCCTCCAGTAACATCTAAGTCAGAAGTGAGTAGCTGATGGAAAGTGTTCTAAAATCCTTGTATTTTTCAGGAGCACGTTTAATATATTAACTTAATTGAGACTTCCTTAAATTTAATATGTATGATAAAATTTCAGTGTTAATTACTAAAAGAAAATAATGTATTATTTTAACTAGTGGAGGGGGAAAATTTGGTTTAAAAAAATTAACTAAAAAACTAAATTAATTTTAAAAAGGCAAGAGGAAGACAGAAGCAAGAGTGAAACAGAAAAATTTACATTGATAGAAACAAGTCTAAATATAACAATAATAAGAGTAAATGTAAATGAATTAAGCAGAAGTTAAAAGAAAAATATTGTTATACTGTTTATAATAGTCATATCTAAAATATAAAGATACAGAAAGTTTAAAAATATAAAGATTAAAAATAAATACCAGACAAATACCAAAATAATACAGAGATCACTACATTAATATTAGTTAAAATAGAATATAAGACAAAGAGCATTACTGGGAATAGAGAAAGTCACTATATAACGATAAAAGTTTTCAATTCACTATGTAACTCTAACAATTTTAAACTTGTGTGTACATAATAAAATTGCCTCAAAATCATCATAGGATATTTTAGCACACCTCAAGTAATTATTGATGATCTAGAAGAAAAAAATTAATACAGATAAAGAATATTTAAAGAATATATATTGCAAAATCGCTATAATTAACATAGTTAAAATTACATGTCTGACAACTACAGAATATGCATTCTTCTCAAGCTTACAAGCAATATTTCCAAAACTCTACCACTTAGCCATAAATCAAGTATCAAAACATCTCAAAGAATCAGTATTCTTTGAAAAGACTGTATTCTTTGGCAACAATATAGTTGAAAGTTAAGGGACAATAATACAAACCTGATGAAGACTTCAAGCCATACATTCAAGAAGTCCTATGATTCTTATTCAGGATAACTACAAAGAAAAGCATAACCAGCACATCATAATAAAAGAGGTGAAAACCAAAGACAAGGAACAAATCTTATAAGCAGTCAGAAAGAAAAGACATTACCTTCAAAGGGACAAGAGTAAGATTAATAGCCATCTTCTCAACAGAATTTATGAAAGTCATAAGACAATGGGCTAAAAGAGAGTAACAGGAACCTAGAGTTTCATATTCACCAAAAATATCCTTCAAAGTTAAAAGCAAAATAAATAGGTTCAGACACAAAAATTGGGTGAATTTATCCCTAGCAGACATCCATTAAAGGAAATGCTGAAGGGTGTTCTTCAGGCAGAAAGGCAGATAATTCCAGATAGAAGCTCAAAGATGCAAGAAAAAATGAAGAACAATAGGATAATATGTAGGTAAATATAAAGGAGTATTTATTATATAAACAGGAATACTATTGCCTTATGGGGAATTAAATAGATATAACACAGAAGTCAACAGAGAAGTAAGTAGAGTCAAAGTGTCCTAGAGTCTTTGTATCTAACACAGTGGCTCTCTAAGTGTAGTCCCCAGGTCAGCATCATGAGCATCACTTAATAAATTGTTAGAAATACAAATTCTCAGACCTCACCCCAGAACTCCTAAGTCAGAAACCCAGGGCCTAGCAATCTGTGTTTTAACAGATTTAAACCCTAAAGACAAGTCTGGTGCATGCTTAAGTTTGAGAATCACTGGCCTAGGAAATAGCAATGGTCCTAATTTACATAGAAATTTAATGATTCAAGTAACACATTGTTATCTCTTGGGTAAGCACTATAAGCTGGGGAGTTAGGTCCCCTTTTTCATGCCTGACATTAGTCAACTCATATCTTCTCTCTTTTCTTCTCAGTCTAACTGGAGCTTTATCAATTTTACTAATCTCTTCAAATAACCCGTTTTTCATTTCATTGATTTTTCTCTATGGTTTTCTGTTTCCTATTTCACTGATTTCTGCTATCTTTATCTATTACCCTTATTCTGCTTACTTTGGGCTTGATTTTTTTCTTCTTTTTCTAGTTTCTTAAGGTAGAAGTCAATAAAGGGCACCTACTTATATTTAATATCATACTTAATGATAAAAGACGGAATGCTTTCCCTCTAAGATTAGGAACAAGACAAGGATGTCCACCTCAGTGCTGCTATTCTACATCATAATGAAGATTCAATGGAATAAAATAAGAAAAAAAATAAAAGGCATACATATTGGAAATAAAGAAATAAGCCTGCCTCTATTTGTAGAAGACCTAATTTTCTAGGTAGAAAATCCCAAAGAATATTTAAAAGAAAAAAAAAAAGAAAGACTGTAAGTTTAGCAAGATTGCAGAATATACAGTCAATATAAAAAATATCAATTATAATTCTATATACCATTAGTGAATAATTGGAAATTGAAATCTAAAGGCAAAATTATTTACAATAGCATCAAAAAACATGAAATGCTCAGGGATAAATCTAACAAAATAGTTCAAAAACTGTACGCTGAAAAGTATAAAGCAGTGTTAAGAAAAATTAAAGAACTAAATAAATGTACTAAATTTCACAGAATCAGAATACTAAATATTGTGAAAATACCAATTCTTCCGAAAGAGATCTACAGATTCAACACATTCCCAGTCAGTATCTCAGCATACTTTTTTGTAGAAATAATCAAGCTGATTCCAACATTTATATAAAAAAGAAAAAGACTAGAACAATCTATTTCCCCATCAGCCACCAACAGAGTCCCTATACCAAGTTTCAAACTATCTTATGGTTTAGAGTTTTCCCCTAACCAAATCTGTTTGTCCTATACACTCGTTGCTATATCTATTGCACATTGAACAGTTGTATATTCTTTAAACCATATACAATCACATTTTATTAAGAACAACGGTCGGGATGCCTGGGTGGCTCAGTTGGTTAAGCGACTGCCTTCATTCAGTTCAGGTCATGATCCCAGGATCCTGGGATCGAGGCCTGCATCGGGCTCCCTGCTCAGTGGGGAGCCTGCTTCTCTCTCTCCCTCTGCCTGCTGCTTCCCCTGCTTGTGCTCTCTCTCTCTCTGACAAATAAATAAATAAAATCTTTAAAAAAAAAAAAAAAGAGCAATGGCCAACATAAATACATTCTATTAAAATAATTTTCCCATCTTGATTGATTTGTTGGAAAAAATCAAGAAATTCGTATATCAATGTGTGAATTTACCATATAAGCCTTTTTCTAGAAAATAAAAGCATGTGGAGGTGCCTGGGTGGCTCAGTCAGTTAAGCGTCTGCCTTCGGCTCAGGTCATGAGTCCAGGGTCCTGGGATGGAGCCCCGCCTCAGGTTCCCTGCTTAGCAGGGAGCCTGCTTCTGCCCCCTCCCCCCTGCTCATGCTCACCCTCTCTTCCTCACTCATTCTCCCTCCCTCTCTCCCTCTGTGTCTTAAATAAATAAATAAAATTTAAAAAAAGAAAATCATGAATCTATACTTTCTTACTCATAAGCAATGGAAGTAATGAATATTTTCTTTTCCATATTTTTCACAGCAGCTTCTGTCACTAACATCTGCTGCTTTTTATATGATGTTTATGTGAACATCAGTTATTGTAAACTCTATCAAAAAGGAAGGTAGGTAGACCATGTATAAAAAAAAAAACCTTAAAATATGAATAGCAAGACCTTATTTTTAAGCACTACCTATGTCATTTTCTCTTACGGACTGAACTGTGTTCCCCAAAATTCATATGTGGAAGCCCTAACCTCAATGTAACTATATTTGGAGATGGGTAATTAAGGTTAAATTTAAATGACATCATAAAGTGGGATCCAAATTTAATATGCCTGGTGTCCTAAGAAGAAGAAAAGACAGCAGAGGGTCTGGTAAGGACAGTCCATGTAAAGACAGAGTGAGGTGTCCATCTGTGAGCCAAAGAGAAAGGCCTCAAGAGAAACCAAACCTGGTGACACCTTGATCTTGGACTTGAAGACTCCAGAACTGTGAGGAAATAGACTCCTGTTGTTTAAGTCCATCTGGTCTATGGTATTTTGTGATGGCAGCCCTGGAGGACTGAGACATTGTCCATCGAGCATGTGCCTCTAGTTCCTGCTTCCCCTGTATCTGCGGATGTTTCTGTAAAATAATTAGCCAAAATTCATGCCATTTGGCCTCCTCGCCCCTTACATTCTACCACCATTTGTTTGACACAGTCATGTCTCCGCCTCCTACGTGTGGCACGTCTCCAAAGCGTCCTAGAGGTTCAAGGTCGGTTTCTGTTGCACCTATTTGATTAGCTCATTTTGCAAGTTTCTGGGTCGATGCAGACTATCACAAAGCCTGCTTGGCCAAGGGACAGAAATCAATAAGGAGGGAGACAGCAGGAACAACAGGGGTTGGGTTCGGAAACCTTGCCACACAGTGCGCTGGCTTTGTGGAGCTCCATGGAACAGGCCCATGTGCTGTAAACTTTTCATCTGCTCACAAATTGCATTTCACAGCAATACTAAAAGGGTGGGTTACTGATGCTGCATGTGGGAGGTATGTGCACAAATCCTGTTATCAGATAATAGGATTACCATGCATGCCTCCTGAGCATGCTTTGAAAGTTTACTCCTAACTCTGCATATACAGCCACAGGCCAGCCATTTTATTGTGCAACAAATAAAATTGCTGCCAAATCATTTCTAAAGCCACTATTATTTTCCTCATTATTTCCATCATCATTTCTGAAGTTGAGCTGCAGCAACAGCCCTATCAAGGTGGGCGTTTTCTTCTTCCCTCTCACATCTGCACCACCCACCACCATCCACCTGCCCAAGTAACACCAGATTGTTTCTTAAACTCGTTTTAGAAGTCATAGGAAATTATGGGTCTTGAGGACATTAAGGAGAAAAATCAATAGAAAAAAAATACCAGTTATTTTAGCAACACAGATGAGGTATCTTCTACAAAAATTACAACCAAAAAGTTTTTTGAAATGGTCGGTCATTTACCATACCAGGTGTCATCGGCTTCAGTTTAACCCTTCCACTGAGTCTTAGGTTATAAACGGCACAGTTGCAGTTCCCAAAATTTCATGTGCATGAACTTCCACCCTCTTGTGTCTGGGAAGATCTCCTGCTGTACCCCAGCTATACCACTGAGGAGATGGCTCTGCGTGAGGAGACCAGAGTCTCGATCCTCAACGCTGTGGTGACAGGGGCTCAAAGGCCCTGAACCCACAACCAGAATGCCTGATCTCTTAAAAAATTTCCTCTGAAGTGTGAATTGATTTATTTGGAAACTATCTAAGGGCTTTATGTATACACTTAATCATTTTTACTATAAATTATATGAAGATAAATACAAAATATGTAAAAATAAATAGTTAAAATTTGAATAACAAGAGCATTAGGGAGTGCGGAAGCATCCCCCGCAATGCAGTCAAAAATTCCTGTATAACTTTTGACTCTCCCAAAACTTAACAGTGTACTGTTGACCAGAAGCCTTACCAATAACACATACAGTTGATTAACACATTTTGTATGCTGTATGTATTATATACTGTATTCTTATAATAAAGTAAGCTAGAGAGAAGAAAATGCAATTAAGAAAATCTTAAAAGAACATATACTTACAGCACTGTACTGTATTTAACAGGGAAAAAAAATCCATGTATAAGTGGACCCATGCAGTTCAAACCCGCGTTGTCAAGGGTCAACTGTGTGTAATTCAGTGAGCACTATATCTTTTTCAGGTAACATATGAACACTTGCAATCTAGAGTATCCTGAAATATCTAGGTTGTACAATTAACTCCCGCGCAAGACGAGTCTGAGGACAAATTGTGAAATGAGTAATGTTGTATTGAGTACCAACACTGTAACTCCCACTCTTGTATCCATTCAAGACCTTCATGGGATTCTTTAAACTGGACAGAGCCTCTTCTTCAGCTGCCCTCTTCCAAGAGGGATCCTGCCTGTTCCAGATTACCATTCCCCCTTCTTGCAGGTCCCCTATCCTGAATCTCATTGCCTCAGGGTTTTACTTCAAATCTGCATGGTAAAAGAGAATTCCATCCCACACCCTTCAGAGGTGTTACATTGTTTGGATTCAAATAAACTTTACAGCTCACTACCCTCTTGACCCTGGGCAAATCCTAAGAATGCCCTGACCCAGACAATTCTCTTAAATTTTATCATGATTACCCCTCTGCTTTGCATTATAGTTTACTCTCAAAGTACAAATTCCTAACCAATATAATTTAGTTTGGGCCCCTTTTGAACCTTGTTTAAATAGAATATTTATAAAATATGTATTTTTTTGCATCTAGCTTCATTTACTCAAAATTATGTACATAAAATTCATTCATGCACTTGTGTGTTGTTGTTCCTTCGTATTTTTCTTACTGTATAGTATTTCATTTCATGATACTATAATTTATTTAACCCTTCTGTTGATAATGGATTTTGAGTTGTTTCCGGTTCAGGGGTATTTTGATTAATGTTCTATAAACATTTGTGTTCATGTATCCTGATGAACATAAGCACATATTTCTTTAGAGTATATACTTAGGAGAGGAATTTCTGGGTTATAGGCTATGCAAATCTACATCTTTGCCAACACTTCTCAGGGTTAGAATTTTAATTTCACACAATCTAATGGGTATATAATTGCACTTCACTGTAGTTTTAACTTGTACGACCTTATTTATGAGTCTGAATGCCTTTAAATATATCATGGCCATACATATATTGTTTGGACATCCTCTATTGTGAACTGTCTGTTCAAGTCTTTTACATTTTTCTGTTGTGCTGTTCAGTTTTTTCCTTAAAGGAAATTGAAGGAATTTTGGACAATTTTTTTTTATATATAGATGTGAGCCCTCTGTTAGATGTGTTGCAAGTGTTTTCTCCTTTTAGTGACTTTCCTTTTCTTAATGTGTCTTGACTGTGTCTTTTGACACATGGAGTAAAATTTAGCAATCTTTTTTGGTGCCTTATTTAAAAATATCTTTTCCAAGCCCATAAGCATGAAGATATTCTCCTAGATTATCTTCAAAACACTTTGTTTTGCATTTGACATTGAGATCTACTTTCCACCTAAAATTTACTTTTGTCATGCTGTTAATTATGAGTCCAGTTTCATTCTTTTCTCCTTCTCCTTCTTTTTGCATTTATGGCTCATTTGTCCCAATACCTTTTATGGAAAAGATAGTCCTTTCCCTACTATTCTGTATTGCCTTCCTTGAAATAAATAATGTAACCAATCCACAAATATATGTTTGGGTTTTAAACTGTTATGTTCATTTATATTTATTTGTCTTTTCTATCCTTGAACCAAAATGATGCTTCTTAATTACTAATAGTTTTAAGTCTTAATACCAAGTTGAACAAGTTCTTCTCATGTTGGTCTTCTTCCTCTAGATTATCCTGGCTACTTTTGACTCTATGCATTTCCATATCATTTTTGGAATTAGCTTGTCAAGTTTTATACACACACACATACACACACAGCTTGAAGGGGGGGGGAAGGAGAAAATGAGAGAGAGAGAAAACATGTTGCTATTTTGATTGGGATTACATTGAATCTGCACTTTTTAAAATGTTGAGTCATCAAATTCATAAACATGATACATTTATTTAAGTTGCTTTTATTTTCTTTAAGTTTTGTAGTTTTCTTCACAGAAGTCTTGCACATTTTTTTTTCAGAGTTATATCTGGGTACATGACTTCTTTTGCTATTTTTAATGGTATCTTTTGGTTCCTTTCTAAATATTGATTACTGGCATATAGAAATGCAATTAATTTTTATATTGATTTTGTATGTACTGCTCAATTTGGTAATATGTTTAATAGTGTAAAATTATTTATTAATAATAATAATTTATAGTGTTAAAATAATTGTAATTTTAATAATGTATTCATAGGTCCTTTTAGATTTTCTATGTCATAATCATATCATTTTTGAATAATGACGATTTGTTTCTTCCTTTCCAATCCATATAATTCTTTTTTCCATTGTTAGATAGAACTCTCCAGTTAAGCTAATCAGGCATAGGACCTTCTTTGCAGGATGAGCTTTTTTTTTGGGGGGGGGGGTGTTAATTATATATATATATATTTTTTATTCTTATGTTAATCCCCATACATTACATCATTAGTTTTAGATGTAGTGTTCCATGATTCATTGTTTGTGCATAACACCCAGTGCTCCATGCAGAATGTGCCCTCCTCAATACCCACCACCAGGCTAACCCATCCTCCCACCCCCCTCCCCTCTAGAACCCTCAGTTTGTTTCTCAGAGTCCATCGTCTCTCATGGTTCGTCTCCCCCTCCGATTTCCCCCCCTTCATTCTTCCCCTCCTGCTATCTTCTTTTTTTTTTCTTAACATATATTGCATTATTTGTTTCAGAGGTACAGATCTGAGATTCAACAGTCTTGCACAATTCACAGCGCTCACCATAGCACATACCCTCCCCAATGTCTATCACCCAGTCACCCCATCCCTCCCATCCCACCTCCCACTCCAGCAACCCTCAGTTTGTTTCCTGCGATTAAGAATTCCTCATATCAGTGAGGTCATATGATACATGTCTTTCTCTGTTTGACTTATTTCGCTCAACATAATACCCTCCAGTTGCAGGATGAGCTTTAATTAGGGACTTTCTTTCCTTAGTAGTTATAGAAGTATTTAGGTTTTCTATGTTTTCTTGTGTCAGTTTTAGTAAGTTGGTAAGCTTGTGTCAGTTGTATTAAGTTTGCTACTTTCCTAGGAATCCAAACATTTTATCTGAATTTTCAATTTTTTGGCATAAAGTTGTTCATATCCTCTTACAATCTTTTTACATATTAATTATTGATTATTTATTCCTTCTCTCTTTCTTTCTTGATAAGTCCCACCAGAAGTTAGTAGATTTTATTAATCTTTTCAAATGACTGCATTTTGACCTTGTTTATTTTTTCTATTGAATGTTTGTTTTTTATTTCATTAGTTCATGTTCTCATCTGTTTTATTTTCTGCCTTCTAATTTCTGTGGATTCACTTTTCTGTTATTTTCTAACTTCTTGAGATTGATATATGGCTAAGTAGTTTTCAGCCTTTTTTTCCTTCTTAATATATACAATTTTTAAAAATATTTATTTATTTATTTGAGAGAGAGTGGGCACACGCACAAGTGGGGGAGGTGAGGAAGAGGAAGAGAAAGAGAGAGAATCTCAAAGCAGACTCTCTGCTGAGCTCAGAGCTAAAGGTGGGGGCTCATCCCAGGACCCTGAGATCATGACCTGAACCAAAATCAAGAGTCGGCTGCTCAACTGACTGAGCCACCCAGGCGCCCCTTAATATGCACATTTAAGGCAATAAATTTTCTGCTAAGTACTGATCTAACCCTATCTTAAAATATTGAATTTGTAGCACTTTCACTATTATTCAGGTAAAAACACGCTCTAATCTCCGTTGTGATTTCTTTTTAGATCTATGGGTTGTTTTGATGCATAATGATGAAATTCTAAACATGGGGATTTTTATTTCTGTTTGTTATTGATTTCTAGCATAAACACACTGTGTCAGAGAACATGTTTTTTATGATTTCAGTTCTTTTATTTTTTTAAAGATTTTATTTATTTCTTTATTTATTAGAGAGAAAGGGAGCACAAGTGAGGAGCAGCAGAGGGAGAAGGAGAAGCAGGCTCCCTGCTGAGCAGGGAGCCCTATGTGGGGCTGGATCCCAGGACCCTGGGATCATGACCTGAACCAAAGGCAGATGCTTAACTGACTGAGCTACCCAGGTGCCCCAATTTCAGTTCTTTTAAATCTGTCAAGACTTTCTTAGAGCTCAGTGTAGTGTCATTTTTTTTTTTAAGAGAAAGAGAGAGCACAAGCAATGGGAAGGAGCAGAGGGAGAGAGAGAGAAAGAGAGAATCTTAAGTAGGTTCCACACCCAACATGTAGCCTAACATGGGGCTCAATCCCATGACCCTGAGATCATGACCTGAGCTAAAATCAAGAGTCAAACACTTAACCAACTGAGCCACCCAAGTGCCCCAGTGTCAATTTTTGTAAATATTCTGTATGACTTTGAAAAGTGTGCAATATGCAGCTAACTGTATATATTTAGTCTAATGTGGTAATCATATTGTCAAGTTGTTTATAGCCTTCCTGATTTTTTTTTATCTCTTTGCTTTATCAGTGAGTAAAAAGATGTTTTCAAACCTTTGCTGTGATGGTGAATTTGTTTCTCCTTCTACCTGGGTTTGCTCTATATATGTTGATGTTGTTATATTCAAAGCATGCAAATATAGAATTGCCCTATCTCTCTGGTGAGTTGAACCTTTCATCATCATGAAGCAAAGCCCTTTAATTCTAGTAATGCTTTTTCCCTAAAGTCTGTTTTCTCTGATATTAATGTAGTTGTTCCAGTTTGAAAATAAACTGGGCAAGGGGATTTAATATTTGACTTCCTGTCTTTCTTTATCCTTATCATCTTTATCATTGAGTTATATTGCTTGAAAAATGTTTATATGTATCCAGTCATACACATAATTCTTTAACTGGAGCATATAGTCAATTTACATTCAATATAATTACTTTTGTCTTTGAGGTTATATTTACTATCTCACTGTGTGCATTCCACTTGTCTACCAACTCTATGTTCCTTTTTCTTTCTCTGTTCTCTTGTCTTCTGGTGTAGTGATTTTTTTCTGTGTGTAGATATTAGTTTAAAATATCTACACCCATTTTACTTTTGTTTTTTAGTGATTCCCCTAGAACTTACAAAATGGATTAAACTTATAAAGTCAGATGTAATTTAAAAAAGAAAAAAAAAAAGAAAAATCATCTGTAGAAATAATTTAAGGTCAAGAGTAGGATTATAATCTGCCAGGTGTTATTTTTATTTGCTTCATTCAGGTATTTGGAGGCAGTAGCAGTTAGGATCACCTTGCCTGGGATAATCTGGGCTGCCTATGTGACTGGAAGGGTATAGAGCATACAAGATCTGACTTACTTCCAGTTCACTTTTACTGCTATCTTTCCAGTCCAAGGACCAGGGGTAGGGTGTTATTTATCGGGACACACACTCTTTGCATGCCCTGGATTATAGTTCCACCATCCCCTGGCTCAGTAAGACCTCAGCTCAGCCTCATGTCTGCCATTTCTGAATCAGCAGCAAAAGTGGTCAAGTAATGTACTCACATTCTGAGCTCCCATCCTCTGCCAGATCTCAGTCCAATAATGGTTCACTATGTTGTTTGCTCTTCCATGCTTTTTAGAAAAAAAAACTTTAGGATATTCCATTCAGCTCTTTCATTCCTGTGCCTTAGAGATTACCCCTCAGTTCTTGAAGCTACTTATAACCTGGTTACCCATTTAACCACTACTTATTGAGAACCTACTATGTGCTTGGATCGGGCATAAAGCCTTGCTCTCAAAACTCAGCAGTAAAGTCTTGTTCTCAAAAAGTTGGCATTCTAATTGGGGAAAGAGATGATAAACAAGTAAACATAATTGAATATAATGAAGGAGTGAACTATATAAAATCCTGAAGAAGTTTCTTCAGCACTTGAAACAAGTTCAAAGGCCCTGAAACAGGAGAGAGCTTGGTACTTAGAATAACAGCGGCAGCAGGGGAGGGGGGGCAGGGTTCCTGGAGCAAAGGGAGTAAAATGAGAGTAGCAGAGATGATGTCAGGGTAGCAAAAGCCAGATAGCATAGGGCCTTGTAAGGTTTTATTCCAGATATAATGAAAAGCTCTTGGTGTGTTTTGAGCAAGAGAGAAACTTGAGATGACTTGTATTTGTATTAAATTGCTCTTGCTGCATTATGGAAAATAGCCTGTAGATCTTTTCTCTGATTCTGATTTAACACACTCCAATAAATTCCTTTTCCCTCTGAAATTTACTAGTCATAAAACAAAACAAAACCTAAGTAACATACCTAGACAGGGGACTGCAGAGTAATGTGAGCTATTTCATTAGATTTGGTGAAAGACAGTGAAGACCCCTATTCCGTTCCAGGCTAGGAAACTAGCTGCCCTGGGCAGGTAGGACTCAAGCCCTGCTGTCCTGGGTCTGGTCCCCCAAGGGGGCTGCTTCTTATTTGACACAGCCATCCCTACAGCAAGATAGCTGAGAAAAGTCCTGTAGCCCCAGCCCCAAGCTATTTTAGGAGCCAGGCACTCCCCTGAAACAATCAAGGTCCTGTTTTCAGATAACCAGTCCCGATTTCTCCCTCCTTCATCCCCAGAGGAGGCTGCCACCCACTGCTTCAGCTGAGGTCACCTCTGTCACTTGAGGTGTTCTCAGAATGGAAAGAGATCAAGCAAAGATAAAACAGCTACATGGCACAAAGTAGATAACCACGGAGCAGGAGCTGGACACCCGCTCACTCTTACTGCTGTGGAGACAGCAAACTAATAGATGATGGCACAAAGTTCACAGAGCAGTTTTCTGACCACTCTTTTTTTTTTTTTAAGATTTATTTATTTTGACAGAGAGAGACACAGCGAGAGAGGGAACACAAGCAGGGGGAGTGGGAGAGGGAGAAGCAGGCTTCCTGCCGAGCAGGGAGCCCGATGCGGGGCTCGATCCCAGGATCCTGAGATCATGACCTGAGCCGAAGGCAGACGCTTAACGACTGAGCCACCCAGGCGCCCCTTTCTGACCACTCTTGAAAAATGAATTAGGAGTAAAGAAATGATGGCACAAGTAGGAAAGCCAATGCTCATGGCAAACTCTAAAGAAAATGGTGTCC